>NC_056727.1:584774418-584909418 GCF_019279795.1 Protopterus annectens | reverse complement strand
ATTACAGACACTATTGCAGTTAGCAGTTTTGTAATGCAAGTGTTTTTTTTCATTTCTGATAGCAGTTATTTAGAGGCAGCAGCAGCACAGCTGATCAAATTTTTTTCTGTCAGCTGCTTTTATTTATTTATTTTTAGAGCTTGCTTCAATTATTCTTTGCTGTTCTACCATCATATACGGAACTGATGTAAGGCTGCACTCTTGCCATGCATCAGTGCATTGAAATGGCATTTGCCTTTGGAAACAGGCATTTGTAACACCTTGGAGGAAAACAGTGGTTTGATTCTTCCATTTCTAAATAATGGTAAAATACTTGATATGTTGTTGGATTATACAACAAATACTTGAAACTGTTGTCAGAATTATTTGCAGAAATGTATGTTTCTTTTTCCTATATCCTTAATTACAATTATGGGAGCCTTTGACAGGATATTTAGACAGCACTTCGCTGCCTAAGGCAAGTACTACATGCACTTGGTACTTTTCCATGAGCTACTTTTTTGTTTTGTGTGCTTCAACTACATCTTTTTAATGTAACCCTCTCCCTCCCCATAAGTGAGGTTGTAACATTGATGAAGAAGTTACTGGGTCACGCTAGGCACCAGAATAAGAACCAACTAGAGTCTGAGTGTGAATTGAATTCACACCAATGTGGGCTACAGAAATAAACTAGATGAATGAGTCTTGTAAGTCCATATTTTAGTGATTTACAACATTGTGCAGCTCTCCCATGCTTGGCGGTATATAGTAATTGCATAGAAAATTATTGTACTTTTCTCTACAGTGATAGTATTACCCCATTGTAGGGGCATTATATTGTGATAAAAACATGAAGTACAAGATGCCATCATTCTGTTTCATACTGACGTTTTACAGGAATGCCCTTCTGTCATAGATAGTGAACTGAAACTACACACTTGAGTTTCTTCCCCGAGATTTTTGCACAGTAGCATTTTATGCTGTCTTCCATTTTATTTCTATGGCTTGTATGGCAGCTGCTCACAGCATAAAAGTCAACGGCTTAGCTTATTTGGATTTGACTTACATATTTACAGTACCAGGGTAAATGTGATGATTTGTAATTCTCAACGTAGCTTTGGAAAAGAATGGACGAAAGACTTATGTCAGTTTAAGGGAAAAGGACATAATCCATTTGCTCTATATGCTTCTTCCAGCTGTTGCACGACTGCTGTCACAGGATCCCCTAGGGGGTAGGACAAGAGAGGCATGGGAAGAGGTGTGGAACCATCTTTGATGTTAGTGTCACTTCACATGCATCCGCAACTAAAAAGTGGTGACAGTGTTTCGCTCACCTCCAGAATGAATGTGGACAGTCTGCGTGAATAAAGGTAGCTGCCATTATGGGGATAAGCTTGCAAAGCAGTATCTGCCCTGAGTTTAAAGGGTACATACTGTTTATTTTTTCATGTGTATGTTAATGGGTTAAGTGAGTTTATCCATATGGACAAAGTGACACACTTTAGTGTATATATGTACAGAGGAATGAAGTATGGCATAGTGTGTATTATTTTGCATGTTTTTGTACTATAGTTACTTTTTGATTGTTTTCATATTTTGACAGTCATACCTACTATCCCAGTCCCTACCCAACACTGAAGAGATGTGTTAACTGTGATGCCACAGCCATATACACTGACTTCAACCCATCCAAAGACTGATTATTCCTTTGTTATCCTTGTCACAGCAGAACTGATTAAGTCACACCAGTCAACTCATCTGCCAAAATGGAGCCAGTTACACCATTTACGTCTGGCAGCATCTCTTCAAAGGAGAATATGTTCACAGGATTCAGGAATTCCTCAAAGAGACACCTCTCAACAATATCCCTAGCTAAAGTCCGCAGTTCTGTGCCACTGCTGAGGACAGCCTGGACAATATCCCACCGTATCTTTTTGATTCATTGACTAGTTGGACAAAGACCTCTGACACTATCCTAAATTCATTCTCTGTGACCTCACTAAACTCCTGTCATATGTAGACCTTTCCTTCAATAATTACCACAGCTCCTGCTGCTCTCCTGATTGTTGGTACCCATCAGCCATATCCAAGGATTCCCTGATAACATTGCACAGGTAGCTTCTTTCTTTAATTTGACTGCATCCAGTGGCAGATCCAGAAATTTACAGAAGTGGGAGGTGCAGTCTGAGGTAGGCCAGTGAGAAAGGGTTGAAAAGTAAAACACTAGGGGTCAGGAGGCTGTTGAAATACCACTTTGAAATGTTCTGACAGTATGGAAGGGGCATCTGTGTATTTTTAGCTCTTTGGGCCAGAATACATTGAGAAAGACTTGTGTGCTCTTTCTTGCTATTACCTCACCCCTGGTTAGCAATGCTAGGATTTAAACCACATTGGTGCCAGACATTTTGGCATCACAGTTGGTGGCATCCTGCTAGGTCACACTGGAGGCAGTGGTGTCATCCTCTTGTCAACTAGTTGAAGTTATGCCATTCCTTTTTCACTATGAGCATGCACACTAAAGCTGTTCACCCTTTACTGTCTACCTAGACTATGTTCTTTTTGGTGCAGCTGCATATGTCAGAATTATAGTGAGAAGTGCCCTCCTTCCAAGTATATAAACCGACAACTGCTGTTCATTTTTTTCGCTTCCAGACTGCTGATGTCCACAGAGTTAATTGAACCTGGGTCAGTGGCACTGCAGGTAACACTGTAGAAACTCTACTGCTGCTCCATCAGTCTGGAAGCCCCCCTCCACACACACACACACACACACACACATATACATACATACATACATACATACATACATACACACACGTTTGGAAGTCCTGATGTCCTGGATTTAGCCGGCAAAGGTGTAATAATCAGAAATGTTGAAATGTCAAAAATAAATTTTACCACAGAATGTTGCTTCGTAATATTGGAACAATTTATGACTCACAGTTAATCCAAGGCAAACATCACTGATTTGGCAGAATCTGTTGGGAGACTCAACCTTTTGATTAACACTACATACCTATATTACTACGTTTTTCTGACCTGGAGAGAATACATTAAATGATATTTAAAGAATATACTGACTTGCTTTGGAATACGATACGAGTCACAGTTGCATCACTGAGTATATTGAAGCAAGCCTGAAATGTGTTTCTAAATTAAATCATTACTGGATAAATAAATTACAGTATGTTATCTCCTGCTCTGGAGGATTCCGGTGGGGAAAGCAGGTAGGAAAACAATTACATGAATTGCATTTTGCCCAGATGCAGATGTACTCTGATGCTCTTTGGTGACATCTGCTCTTTTCATTTTGTGCATGTGCGCACTTGTGTTTGCACAAGTTTTAAATGACTTTGAACGTAAGTAGATGGAATATGTTGATACTGTCTCTCAGGCTTGCGCTTCAAAAATTTTACTTCCATAAGAGTTGTATTTCACAGGAGCTCAGACAATGCAGTCCTATTATTTCTGTGATACTGTGGAGATTTCTTGAAGAAAAAAAACTAAGGATTTTCTTTAGGCTTGTCTCCCTCTGTCTGAATTTCCTAACCACTGCTGCTGACTTATGAATGTAATGCATATAAGTAAAACCCCCTTTTGTTTGGACTGACTGTGAAATTTAAACAACTCACAACTAACAGGGACCGAAGTGTGATTGGCAAACGAAATGTCGTCATACCTCTCAGTATCATAGAGCAAGAAATCTGGACAAAGTTATACATAATTGGGGTGGGCAAAAGCCCAGAAATAGAGACATTTTCTAAATATTGCTCATAGAGACTTAGAAAGTTCCTAGATTAACAGGTTTTGCATTAGCTTGACTTTTCTGCAGGGTATGAAGGCTGAAACTAAATGTCTGAAATAATTTGCCAACAATTTGACAAAAAAACTAAATTTTATGAAAAATGGTTCCAAAATATGTGGCAAAATCTGGACATTCTGCAAAAATCTGTAAAGTTGAGAGGAATGATTATGCCACTAAATGAAAAATCATTGAATGTTATAGTGCATGCATCTTCCTAGTCATTTTATAAGTACTTTTTGCTCCTAATCCTAATCTTGTTAATTAAATGGTGTTGCTCATTCGTTATTTTATTAGTATTCCTATAAAAAGATGTTTCTTTTCTTCAGCAGTATATGTTAACCATAGGTGAATTCACTTAACAGGCACAACTGCACTTGTTGCAAATTGACTGTGAAATGAAAATGGCTAGCGCTACCACATTTAAAAGTATGACAAATCAAAAAGTTGGACTTCAAGGTGCAGTAATGTGTTTTTATGTACAAAAAAATGACTTAAACAGTTAAAAAATGATGAGAGTATAGAAACTGTAGTAGTGAGCCAGTAGTTTTAAGTGCCTTTGTCTTCTTGACTCTGCGTCTTTTTGACAAGTTCCTCTTAGTGCTTTCTTAGTCAAGCTGGGAGATGCAGTTGGAAGAGCCACTCAGGATCTTAGGATGATTAGTTCACCTGACTATCTCCTCCAACTGAGTCTTCCATTGGTATGTGCCACACAAACAGCAAACATGAATGAATAGCATACAGTAAAATAAAATATCTGTCAGCTGAAATGGGAAAGCGTACTGCCAAAAGTGGTGTGCACTCAACTGTGCACTGTTTTGGCAGTACGTTTTCTGATTTTAATCGGGACACTTACAAAACTTTTTTTTTTACTCAGTGTTGTACCTTTTCTTTTTACTCAAGGTTGTACAGCAGGTTCTCAAATACAAAAAAACGGCAGGGCGCACACCCCTCCACCAAGGCCTAAATCCGGCACTGGCATCCCTTACCTCTGGTGTCCATCAATGGGACCCAGTGTAACAGCTATGATTTATGATGACCTTCTTTTGGCCACAGCTACCTGCCAGTGCCTCAAGTGTTGATGACTTAAACAGGGTCCATTCAGACTCTACTTCTCTGATCTCCCTATATACGTGGGAGAAGCTGTTTTGGAGGTGAGAATTGAACATGCCCTGCACAAATGCATGGCTAGGCATTCTTAGGAGATCCTGACTGTATGTTTGAATTTCCTGGATCTGTCACACCTCCACCACATCCATGTGATCCAACTCATCGCCATATGATTAGTGGCATATTAGTACCTCTATATTGTTAGACTGGTATAGTGGCCATCATTATCAAAAAGAGCAGGAGTGTTTGGTCTAGATGTAGAGAGATCAAATACCTCAGCGTCCCTAGGAAAGCATATACCAGGGTTCTGAAATGAAACTTCTCAGTAGAAGAGCAGTGAGGATTCTGGTTGACTCCCAAACAGTAAATACATTCTTTTTTTTTTCTTGATATTTGATGGGGTCATGGGTGTTCACCATCAGTGTCTGCATGTCTTTTGTGGACGTGATAAAGGCATATGACATTGTACCCCTGAATGTCTTAGGGGATGTACTGCTAACATTGTTGGGTCACTGCATCATTGCCGCATGCCATTCAGTCTCTTGATTTGAGCAAGGAAAGTTGTGTCCACATTGTTGATGTTAAGTTGTATACATTCAGGGTGGCTGTAGGACACTGAGAAGGGTGTATTTGGTCTCCCATCTTGTCTATGATTAAATGCACAGTATATTAGGACACAGCCAAGGTCTGAAGAGTATCCATTATGGAACTATTAGGAATACATCTTTGCTGCCTGCAAATGACAGCTTCTTTAATGTGGCTGTGGTTTGTAGCAGTCATTGGAGCCATTCTCCACTGGCTATGAATTGACTGAAATAAAAATCAGTAGTTTAAAATCAGAGATCAGGATCCTTTCTGAGAAACAAGTGAATTGCTCTTTGCAGGTGAAGAGAATCAGTACTTCTGGTGGATTTTAGGTGTCTTGAGATCTTGTACATGAGTGAGAGTGGGAGGAATCCGGAGAGTGACCACAGGATTGGTGGCAGTACTGCATACATCATTCAGGACCATAATAGTGAAGCAAGTGGGGAGTCTTAAGACAGGATTGGTGGCAGTACTGCATACATCATTCAGGACCATAATAGTGAAGCAAGAGGGGAGTCTTAAGACAGAGATGTAAGTTTATTAATCCTTCTATAACCCCATCCTTACCTGTGGTCATGAGCTTTGCTTAGTGACCAAAACATGATACTGTTGATGCAAGCAAGAGAAGTGAGATTCTTTTGCATAGTAGCTGAGCTCACTCTTTGATATAGCAATCTGGGAGGACCTTAGAGTAAAGCCATTGCTTGTCCATGTTGAGAAGAGCCATTAAATTGGTTTGAACACCATGTGAGGATGCCCCCTGTGCACCACCTAGCTGGAGGAGTAGTAAGCACAGTCCACTGGGAAGGGGACTGAAAGCAGAATAAATCGAGAACACATTAGAGGGATTTTATCTCTCAGCTTGCCTAGGAGTATGTGAAGATCCATCAAGATTGCTTAGAGGTTTGGAAGTCAATTCTACACTATTCAGTTTGCTATCACTGCCACATATTCGCCAGGACAAGTGGTTTAGAAAATGATGACAATGAAACCGACCCAGTTTAACTGTATTATTTTAAGAACAATCATGTGAGCATTTTTGACTGGACAAAGTTTTGTGTATTACTGAAATACAGTTCATTTACAATAGTTGGGTTCTGATCATGTTTGTGGCCCATCCATTTATTGTTTTAAGTATATGCGTGTGTGTTTGTTTATTTGATTGCTCGTGTGTTTGTTTTTATGTATGTGTTAATGAGATTATGACATGTTTTGCAGAGTACTTTGTACAACATAGACAGATGATAAATATATCACTGTTCTAACTAGGCATACTACCCACTGGGTGGTTGTTTTAGTAACAGACTTGAGTACAGATTATTAGAAAACATATTTTTGTTCATCTGTTGTACCTAATTGTGTCTTCTATTGAAACCTGACTGTGAACATGAGAAGTGTTATCATTTTCTTAAACAGGCAGATCACACTAAATGTTAATTCCAAGGATCAGTGAGTGTGTCAGTGCTATTTGTAATACTAGGGAATTAGCTGCAAGCAGACCTCATTCATCCAGACTAACTTCCAGAGCTAATGACATTCCCAGACGCCTAACCATAATAAGGACATCAGTAGGGCACTGGATAAAAAAGTGAGAGCTGCTTGGTTTTTACTGCACTGAGTAACTATTGTATTGTATTGAGGTTTTTCATTTTCTGGTGTGATTTTGCAGATCTTTCTGAAGCCAGTGACGCCTCAGGTCACCAAGAAGTGTGCCTGTAGGAGACAGATACCACAGAAGGACTTTTATTTTCATTGTCTTCTAGACATTAGTGGTAGACATTAGTTGTCATCCTGTGAGTGCTGTAATGTTCTTAATAGGAAAAGTTTAGTTTGTAGACCCAAGTGTTATCCAGCTCTTCCTATGCAAGCCTTCTTGCAATAGTTTAGTTAAACATAACTGAAAGTGCCACTGAAAGAGGGATACATCTAAGACTAACATTATGAAAGATTGCAGCAGCAGCAGAGGTCAAGACATGATTGACCCTGTTCATTTTGACATTGGCTGCAGTGAGAAGGAGTCTTTCCAACTCATCTGTCATTGTTTCTTCAACCATTGACAGTGGATTAACATTCTTGTAACAAACCAAGAGTTGCTAGTATTTCCTGGAACAGAGGCCAGCTAAAGCACTCCACACAGGTGAATACTGTCCTATCTGCCATATCATTTTTCGTTTATTAATCCAGGGACACAGTACTTCAGGTGATGGACTACTGTTCTGGCAAGTTATAAAAAAAGATGGCTGGATCTCTGGCCTTGTACAACTTTGGGATAGACACCCATCCCAGTAATGCTTACCTGGCACCCAACCCAAGCCCAGCTATTTCTATTTATAAGCAATTTGCAAAGGACTATAGCAGTATGACAAAAGGCGCGGATTCTGGCATCCCTTCTGGGGTGGCAGCATCCAACAAGAGAAAAAGAGAAGCTTCTCTGGATTGGTAATCTAACTGGCATATTGAGAAAGAGGAGAACATCACATTTCCTAACCAACCGTTCTTTGCCCTTGGTTACAGTACTTAATGAGTAAGTAGTTTTACTTTAATGTAAGAATATTCTAAATGGGGGGGGGGGGGTTATTGGACACTCACACAACACATTTTGCAGAGCTGGTTACTGATAAGACCAAGTTGACAGACATTCTTCCAGGTGTTTGTCTTTTAGAGTTGGATTCAGAGACACTGGCACTAGTGTAAAGCAGGTAGGATTTATAGGTTTGTGGGAAAATATGAATACCTCCATAAAAACTCTGTTGTAACCCCTTCTGTGATTTCACTGGATACCTCCATGAGGAGGTGGCCTGAGCTGGTGCCTGTCTGCAGTACCCTTCACAATGACAATGAAAGTTTTATTCTGGACATCTTTAGAAAAAATGTATTCATCATATGTTTCAGTAGCACACAGATGTCCTTTAGAATGGAAGATATGATGCAAGACTTTTGAGATGGAGCCGTGAAGCAGACACGTTTTAGGCTGTCTCAGACTGTCATAAAATTCAGTAGTCATGCAGTTACATATGACTCCGTAGATGGCTGTGCTGCAGTACCTGCCTTGTGCACAGATAATTAGAAGATATGCATGCCTGAAGATACACTCTTGGTAAAAGATGAAAGAGAAAATCAACCAGTGTTTCATGGGACAAGCACCTTTTGTTTGGACCCACTCTGGTAGAAGTGTTCAGAAAACTAGAGAAAATGGGCAAGACCGTACAAATAGTGAAACATTAGTTTCATTTTCCAGTTCCTAAATACAGCAAGAATTTTCTTTTCAAACAACAACCTCTTTTACAGAAAGTAGTACCTCACAGAGAATTCTAACAGAAAATTGCCTTTGAAAAAAATCCAGTGGAAAAAGGGCAGGGACCAGGGTAGAAAGCAGGGCAAGGGGAGTGGTCTTGCTCCAAGCCAAGTGGTTTTCTTCCTTGTTTAGCTCTTTCTCCCATCAATCTCTTTTCTTTTTCCCTGTACACCGTTCTTCCCTTATCTCCAAGATGGTTTGTCCTGCTTGGAGGTATGGGCAAGAGAAGAGACTGGATCAAGATCAAAATAAAATTTGAGCTCCCCCCCACGATGGGAATGCCTCCTATGTCCCCAGTGTATGTGACCTCTGTAATCCTCATCCTGGGCCTTCTTCTTTTATCAATAGCAATAGAAAGATTGTACTCATGAAAGTTTGGGCTTGGAGCCACTTCCTCAACCTGGCCATATTCATGGCTTCTTAGATTAGGTGAGCAAGCTCAAGGTCTCCAGCCAGTGAAGAGTTTGATACCCCAATTTCTTGTTGAAATTTGTGGGTACATCATCCAGTTCCTCTTTAAGAGTGTGCATTGAAGGTATAATACAGAGGGAGAGTTTGTTTCATGCATGTGGAATTTTATGAGATATGAAGTTGTCACATTTCACCGTATGGCTGATATTTTTACTGGAGTCAATTGTCATTTTGTATTCAGGTCACTAGGCTGTATTATAAAGGGTTTCAAATAGTAAATAGTCGTTTAATCTTTATTTAATTTAATAAAGATTTATTTAATCTTTATATCAGTTATACGTCTCCCCAAGAGATCAATAAGATACAGAGAAGAACATAAATTACTGTAGTGTTTGGTTAATAGACAAGTTTTAACACCATTTAGTTCTGTTTTTGAAGAATCTTTGCATCTTCTCCAGTTGTAAGAAATGGTGTGTGAGTGGGCTAAAAAGCGGTATTTCATAACTAGCTTGATAATGGTCTTCATGACATCTCACAGATGACTATGTAATCAGCTCTGTATATGTGCTTTGCGAATGGTATCAGGTAATCCAATTAAAGTTCATTGTACCCAAAGACTCCAGAGTGTTTTAGTGTTTTGCCCGCTTTGGTTGTTACCTATCACTGTTGTATAAAGCAGATGGGGGCAGTGTGTTGCTACATGGCAGAATGCTGAATTTTTTGACATTGAAGTCAAGGAACCAGATTCCAAAATACTGCTTGGTGTAAGTGACTTACTTTGGTATAACTTGCCCTGATTACAAAAGATATAGCACTGTGGAAGACATATGTATAAAGCAGGCTTACACTGGGAGCCAGATTCCAAAAGACCTGCTCTCAGTCTACGTGACTTAAGTGTAAGAACACTGAAGTAAGTCACGGTCACTGCCTTACACCCTGACTGCATATACCTTTGAGTTTGTTAGGAAGCTCATACAGGGCACAACTTGGCAACTAGATCTTAAAACATAACTTTACTATATAATTTCTTAAAAAGAACTAGCACTTTAGTTGTTCACCTTCATAGGTTCTAAAACATCACAAAGTTGCATTTAAAACCTTTACTAGTTAACCTTGACTAGTCAGAAGAAGTTAATTATTCAAACCACAGGGCCTCTGCTAAAAATAGTCAATAAATATTTGACATAAGTTGTGATAATCATAAATGTATCATAAATATTTTATCAGTAATTCATTATTCAGACCATGGGGCTGTACTATTTTATAAAGAAATATAAACCACTCATCTTTCTGCAATGGTATCCTGAGGCATTCAAAAAAGTTCAACAACATAACTCACATACATAACAAAGAAGGTTAATAACCTAGGATCCATATTATACTTAAAAATGAATGACTATCGGACTGGCAGATGGAACATTCCTTATATCCCCAGACACGTTCTTGTGTATGCTTTCTAACCTGTCTAGTTATCTAGCCTATGTAATGCTTATTACAAGGGCATCTAAGGTCAAGTACCACCATGCTTTGATAAAAATTATGATGCTCCAGGGTCCTAATTAAGATTTAATTGACCCAAGGTTTCAAATAATTGTATGATATAACAAAGTAATCTCAAAGTATGGGTTACCTTCTCCACAAATTGGGCATGACGTGTCCCCAGAATATACATCCTCCCCCTTCATTAATTTTTTTTTTTTTTGCTGTTTCTATCTATATGACCTAAACATGATAATTAAAAGATCCACAGAGTGGATACAGACAGTACCACAATTACTAGCACCTCACTTTTATCAAATCTACAGGCAGGCCTCTGAATCTAGCCACTCAACATAATATTCAGCTTCAAGCCTTTTACATACATTTGGCCCACTCCTTTGCAAACCATTTGGAATGGTTCACCATAATCTTCATGAGTAAGAGTTGGATATCATTTTCTGCCATGATCTGACACTGAAGTGTGGAATACTAGAAGTGTATATTTTTCTTTACTCTTATATCACTAGCATGAGAAATACTGCTATACATATCTGTGCAGGAAAGCCTCGGGAATGAATGCCTTTTCCGCCTTTTCAAGCTTTGGAACACAAGCTCCTGTACAGGTTATTCCTAAAAGCAAAAGAATAGAGAGCAGATGTCATCCTAGTGCTTCTTCCTTGTCATGGCAACCCTAGTTCTCTCATCTGGTGCAATTAAACGAAGAGGAACCCCTAATCCTTTCAACTTTTTATGTTTGTTAACTCAGCAGGTGGAACTCTTTTACACCTAAACCTAATAAGCCTCAGAGTAACAGCCTGGAGGATGTAAACCTCATTCAATGCTGATAAAACTTTACAACCAAAGTTTACAGATCTTGCAGAATGCCAGGAAGCTTCCACCAGGAAATCTTACTTGGATAAATGGAATACATTTTCTCTCTGGTGTGCAGACTATGGCATACTGTTGACTGTGGCAGCTTCAGTCTCAAGTACTTTTCTATGTTTGGCAGGCTTATATAATAAGGGTCGTGACTACATCTTAGTCATTCACCACTCTACTGTATTAACCTGCTTTCTCTTGGAGCCACCACTGGCTTCTACTCTACAGGCAAACCATTTTGAAAGGTGTATTTCACATGAGGCCTTCAAGGAGCTACTACTTCTCATCCTTAAGACTTGTACTGTGTAATAGAAATACCCTGATTTGAGCTTGCATTTACCTCTCCATTAAAATACTTATTCTGTTCTTGATGGCCATTAATTTAGCAAGAAGAGTGTCAGAGCTGTGAGCCTTGTCTTGTAAGACACCTTATTTGGTCTTTCACAAGGACTGAGTAGCGCTTGGATCCAGCATCTCTGTCATGGTCAGAGTGGTATCTGAACTGGAAATGAACTAACTTGTACAGCTGCCAGATTTCACCCAAGAAGTCAGAATAAGAGGGAACAGAAACCAGGGCCTTAGTTCATAGAGGGATAAGGCCCTGATTATGACTTAAATCGCTCATGCTTGAGTATCTGGTCCAGATAATGAAAGGACAATGAAAAGGCGTTTGGGAGTGTGTGGGCATTATTGGCACACCCATTGTGGATGTGAGAGAGATGTGTGACTGCTGCACTACTGGTCTCTTTAAGAATATAGGAGTATTTCAGTGAGCAGCTGCTGGTCAGGGGGCACTGTGCTACAGAAAAGCCAAAAGAAATATTCCTGTGTGGGAGCATACAAGAGCATGTCCCTTGTAGTAACATTAAGTGGCATCTCAGTTGCTGCATAGATAAGTAATAGGCAGAGAAGGTACCACATGATTTGGACATTGTACCACTCACTAACACCAGACTATCATCCATAGGGGATCCAATGGTCTGATTAGGGATGCATCTCAAACTGGGAATGAATGAGGTGTAGGGCTCTTGCCTGGCCTAGGAGTGATCCTCCTGGCTGTCACCCTTATAGAAGGAACAAATAGGTGGACTGAATGCAGGTAGTGGAGACACTAGTTTGGGGAGAAAAAAGGAACACTGCTTTCAGTTAATGAACTTGCATGGACAGTTGATGCGTTACAGTGAAAGCAATAAAAAAGACTAGTTTTATAATAGAAAACCAGGACAAGCCAGTTACCAAGCAAACATTCCCTAAATGTCTGGCAAATTATATTCTTTATTATGACAAAACCTTGTAGATTAAGATAACCCATCCCACTAGAGCAACTGCTATAACAACTGCCTTTTTCAAAAATGTGTCAGCTAGAAGTATTCTTCAGGCAGCTACTTAGACTTTCATCCACACTTTTCCAGGCATTGCTGTCTAGACATACAGTCTAGTAGCAGAGCAGGATTTGCCACTTCAGTCTTGCAAGACATTTGGGTTCCTCCACCATAGATATCTAGCCAGTTTCATCCTGCTGTAGTTCTTCCTAAGCATCATGAATAAAACCACTGCAGTGATCCTTACAATGAACATAGTACCATTTTGTGGGTGTACCCACTAAGTTATTCTGTGGCAGTGTGGGTGTCTCTAACCAACTCTGTAGTTCCTTTTCTATCATTATCCACCCCATTTCTACATTTTTCTACATGGGTTGGATTTTCACATCAGCCTCCATCATCTGTCTAGATTCAGTGCCACCTTCTTACTTTTTTTAACAGTTATGTCTGAGTGTTAACAGTTTTTATCTCAGTCAGGCCATCCATCTTTTGACTGGTTGTACTTATCTCCTCTTGCCTTCTTTCTGGAACTCCCATATCTTTACCAAATTGCCTTCTATTTTCCTGCACGTGTGACTGAACCACTGTAATGTGTTCTTCCTGACCTCTGTAACTGGGGTCACTTTGGCTTATACTCTGATGTCCTCATTTGTTTGTCTGTCTCACAGATTGCATCCAGTCACCTGTCTCAGGCACTTAATCTCCATCACCTTATGCTTCTTCAGCTGCTCTTCCTTAACTGCATTGGTCAGACCACTGTTTTGTACACCTTACTTTTCAGCTTCTGTGACATTCTGCTGTTACACACTACCCATGACACTGTGCCAGTTGGCAGCAGCACCTCTGATAGTAGCTTTCACCTTCTCATTCAGACTTCTCTTCTCCTTAATCACCCCTCCCAGATATGTAAAGCTGTTAAGCTGTTCCTCTGTTTTCCCTTCTATCTCATTTTTTATCTTCATCTGATTTCTTCCATTTGCTGCCATGACCATGTTCTTGGTTGTTCTCAGTTTCATTCCGTCTGTCTTCAGTTTTGCAGTTGAGTCCCCTACCATTTGTTGATGTATGTAATGCCACATCAACTTGCAGCAGATATGTTGATCTTCCCCTCCCCTGGCCTGTTTGCTAATATTGTCTGTCACTAGAATTAACAGCTATAGGCTCAGAGTTGAACACTTGATACACACCCACTCCCTCTGTGAACCTCTCTGTGAGTCAGAACACTGTTAATACTCGTGTCATTGGGCCCTTGTGGTGTGCTTTAATTCTACCAACGTTTCCAGAACTTTGAACCATCACGTCTTTCCGAATCTATAGGCTTAAAATGGCCCACAAGGGCAGTAAGTCTAGTACTAATCTATGAACCTAAGAACCTATGAATCAGCTTTCTTTGGACCTTGTTGTGTGCTTTCTGCAAATCTGGGAACACCGTGTTGGACTGTTTCCTCGTTTACAGATTCTTCTTCACTTTCTGTCTCACTGCAAACTTTGGGTCACTTGTGCTGCATCCTGATCTGAAGCCGAACTACTCATCTCCCATCTTATATTCTATTACTATACTATGCGTATTCATTTATCAGTCACCCTTTCAAGCACTTTCAAGATGTGTGATAGGCTTTTGATACTGCTGTACTGTCCCCACTTATGAATGTCCTCATATTTTGTATAGTGGCACTAGAATGCTTATTCTCTAGTTTTCTCTGATACACCTGTTAACTTTCATATTAACTAAATGCGTGATGAAAGAGTTTTCAAATGATGTGGCTTTCTTTTACTCACATCTACAAACATCATAACCCATTAGGAAAAAATGCTACATTTCATCCTGATTGTGTAACCCCCCCACAAAAAAATGGATGGGCACACTTGCTGGTAGCTTACTTCTTCATAAATGAAAAAGAACTGAAATGGTATGGCTTGTTTTCCCTTTATGCCAAACGTCTTACTGTTGTCCTCAGCTTGAAGTAGAGAGCAGTTCTGCTCTGGGGGGACCTACACCCATGGAAGTTAAGTGGGATGAACAGATGTCCATCTCCAACTATTCCACAATTATAGTGATGCTAGTATTTGAACATCTGCTGTTATGGTAAGTATGCTTACACAGCCATACTTTCTTGTTTTACTAGTGATGTCCTTCATGTTATAAGTGTTTTAAAACTACCTGAAGTGATTATATCAGTAGAAAAAGCTATCCTGCTGCATAAAGTCTGCAGCTATGTTTGAATGTTGTTTGACACTGTCTGGCTATACAGCTTGTGCCGTTTTTGTGTTGCATTGCTGCACAAAGCCAGTACATTGATTTATGTAAATGGCAGGAGCAGGATTATTAGAGTCTTCATGAAAAAAGCACTTTAGTCATGCAAAAATGACAGGGTTTTGTTCAGGCGTGCAAAGTACAACAGATCCAGTGGCCTCCAGTGAACTGCTGATCAGTTATGTAAGTTCGCTGCTGTAAAAGGATGCCATCGCAGGTGCCAGTATATCTCGGTTTTGGTGTACCTTTTATTATTTCAGAGTTAGATTAACACTGATTTTTGAAATAATTAAAACAAAACTTTATCTCTTTATTTAGCTAGTGTGTGGGATAGTTGTTTGGTAAGTACTGTGACTGTACTAGCCAAATAATTACCCTACAGCTTCCCATAAAAATCATTGCGAAATCTAACTCAGAAGTGACAGATCATTCTATTTATTAGCATGATATCTAGCCTTTTCCCCTATAACTTACTAAGAAGACATGGGTAGCCAACTCATGCCACATTATTATAAATTTTAAGAACCTGTGATCAGTTGCTGTTTGCAACTGATGTCAGTGCTTTTCTGTCAATTTGTAGTATATGGCTACAGACTATACGGAGAAGGAGACCTCCAACTTTCAGGGACAGTTTTTCTCTTGCAGGCATGAAACTTTTCTTGCTTACTGACAAAAAACAAATCTGTGGACAATAACAGTAGACAATGTCCATGTCACAAAGCATTCCTATTTTTTTATTTATTTTTACTGCTGTTTACATAGGAGTGGTGTGGCGTGTAGCATTGACTTAAAATATAATATTGTGACATTTTTTCACCAGTTATGTTATCATAGATGATCCCCACAGATGGATATTTATTTGGTGGGATAATCTGTAGATGAAAGCAGCAGATATTTACGGTGACCACAATAAAGTGATTATTGCTGTGACTTAGTCTGGAGGTGGAGACAGTGTACAGTGTTTTACAGCTGTAAGTTGAAGTATATTTATAAATGTGGAGCTTTTCTCCCAGGACCTTCTCTGAAATAGAACATTTTGGACAGTCGGACTTTCCTGATAAACAAATATAAAATAAATAAATAATATTACTATGCTAAGTTTCTTTCACCTTTATCACAACCTGACAATAAAGTGATTTACAAAAGGGACTGTTTTTCTTTTTCTGAGGGGAGGCAGGGTGTGTGCAAAAACTTAGGGCAGTTATAAAATCTGGTTATCCTAATGTCAATGCACATGTCTGTGAATAAGTTGAAATCTGTTATTGAAAAATTGTACATTTCACTTTCTTCGCAAATGCACATCAGAAGTGTGTACAGAAAGTGTTTGTCTTGTTTTGGGGTCAGGCTGTGTAGGAAAGCAAAAGACAGTTACATGATTCTTGCAAAACAGTTATGAATATGGCCAGTTTGGAGGTGGGTGAGTGTATGCATGTCAAAAAGCAACAGGTTGTAATAAATTATTGTTATCATTGTTCCTTTTACTGTCCTCATAATCAAACTTCAGTGGTGTAGACAAAAAGGTAGATGTCTTCATTGGGGGCATGTGTGTGTGTGTGTGTGTGTGTGTGTGTGTGTGTGTGTGTGCGCGCGTGTGTGTGTGTCTAATAGCAGCAAGTTGAAATATGTTACTGTTGCTGTTAAGTTTTTCATTTTATTCTAAATGAGACCCCAAAAGTATACCGATTAGAGTTATCATTTTTTGAACCCAGGTAGTGCATAAAAGCAAAGGGCAGTTACAGCATCAGTTATGAATGATAGCTATCATGGTTTGTCGGGGAACACTCTCCCTCAAATAGCAGTGAAGCCATTGATGCTGAATCACTTACAAATGCCTTCTACCAGCACCTACAGGACTGCATGGATCAGGCAATCCCAAACAAAACTAAGACTGTCTGTACCAAAGGCAAGCGTCCAGTCTGGTGGACCCCAGCCATAAACAAGCTCTACAACAAAAGGAGGAAGCTACTACAAGATAGAGCAAAATCCTTGAAAGGTAAGACACCTTTGATCATTATAAGTAAAAAACTAAGAGCTCTCATAAAATCATCCAAGGCAAATTTTGAGAGAAAAATCGTCAAGGACTCTAAAGAGAATCATAAGGCCTTCTTTAGCTATGTTAGAAACCTAGGAGGAAACTCCCAGATATGCTCAGAATTAGTTCAAAATGATGTGAAAATTATTGAACCTACACACATTGCCAACATACTGGCTGACAGGTTCAGTGCAAACTCCCCAAAAGGAGAGATATCTATTCCAGAGGATTGTAGCTCCCCAAACATCTCCAACGCCCAGGTGAGAATTGCCCTCACTAAGGCAAAAAACACAGCATCCATGGGACCGGATGGTGTCCCCGGCTGTGTGCTTCATGAACTCAACGAGGAATTAAACCCACAGTTAGGACAGCTGTTTAATCTTAGCCTCACCTCAGGATACGCCCAAGGAGTGGCGCATGGCGACTGTGGTCCCACTTCATAAGGGCGGTGCCTCCACAGACCCTGGAAATTACCGCCCCATTAGCTTGACAAGCCTTATCTGCAAAGCCATGGAGAGGATCATAATGGAACTCATAAATAAAGACATAGGGAACTTGCAGACTTTGGATCCAACCCAGTTTGGCTTTGTCAAAGGCAGATCCTGCCTCTTAAACTTGGTTGACTTTTTCGAGACAGTCACCAAGGCCATTGATGAGGGAAAGGCAGTCCATACAGCCTACCTCGACCTGGCAAAGGCCTTCACACAATACCCCACTCAGGTATCATCGAAAAACTCATCAGCTTGAATGTAAACCCATACATCACAAGATGGGTTGCAAACTGGCTAAGTGACAGAACCCACAGGGTCAGAGTTGCTGGAGCCATGTCAGACTCAAAGCCTGTCACAAGTGGTGTCCCACAGGGCTCAGTCCTGGGTCCACTCTTGTTCGGCATCTACTTTTCTGAAGTACAAGCAAACACAGGAGGGTTATGGCTGACAAAGTTTGCAGATGACTGCAAACTGGGCCATAGTCGAAAACACATCTGACACAGATATCCTCCAGAAGGGCCTCACAGAAATGGATAACTGGTGCCAGAGCCATGGCCTGAAGTTAAACGCCAAAAAATGCATAGTCATACTCTTCGGGAAAAACAAGGTTACCCCTAGCTACCATATAGGTGGCAATCCACTGAGCACAGAAAAAGTCATCAGAGATCTGGGGACCCAGGTTGACAGTAGCCTTCGCTTGACACTCATGTTGCTAAAGTAGTTAGGAAAACCTTCTATATCACCCACCTGATCATGAAGGGATTCACATCTAGATCAAGGGAGGTCATCGACCCCTGTACTCATCACTCATTAGACCTATGATTGAGTACAATGCCCGTCGGAATGTATCTGACCAGACACCTGCTGCAGCTTGAAAGGCCCCAAAAGTTCCTCACCAAAAGGATAAAGGGTCTCAAAAATATGTCTTATGCTGCCCGACTGAAAGAACTCCAGCTCTATTCAGTCTCATACCGCTTGCTCAGAGGTGACCTGTGCCTGACATATAAGGCCATGTCAAACCCAGATTTGATGAATATGCTTCACCTCAAAAATCTAGATCCCTCAGAACCACAAGGCGGGAGACTTAAACCTTGACACGGTTATAAATAGAATGTGCTGGAGGGACAGATTCATCACCCAGAGACTCCCTATGCTGTGGAACAAAATCCCGGTACATGTGAGGCAGAGCACCTCTCTGGCCTTGTTCAAGAGGAATCTTGACCAATGGATGGGAGATTGCAGATATACCCCAGGGATTACTTCAGTGTCACTGCTTGACAGAGGCACAGCAAAATGATAGGCATAGTTTTTATTCAAACTAAAGGGGTGGCGAAAGCCACATAACTATGGGCTAGGCTTATAAATGCCCTTGGGCAGATAGCCTAGTATGAACCTATGAACCTATGAACCTATGTTGTGTTCATAGTCAGGGGTGGTGTATTCCACCGACACATTAAGGGCTATGTGACCATTTCATTTGGGTGAAACTTATGTCCAAATGTTCTCATTAGTGCAGTATATACCTACCACAAAACATTAACATATGCGAGAGATGCAATTATATAGCTAAATTGGAGGCTAAGCTCTCTCCACCCAAGACTGGAACAGGCAATCATGAGGAGAAGGTTAACACTTGCACCACACCTCCAGCCTCACATAGACATACTAAACCAGCACTGGCAAAAAATACACATAAATACACTAAATCATACTCGGAGGCTGTAAATAAAAACCTGCAAAAGCATCAGAGACCTCCAAAGCAGACACCCAAAAAACCTGCACCTCCCGTCACAAACCAGACAACACATAAAACACAAAATCAGTATGCTGCACAATCACAGCCCTTAAGGCGAAATAACATACCTAACACACTAGTAATAGGCGACTCTATAGTCAGGCACACTGACGTCCCACTCACTAGGCTGGACAAGGAGAAGGTTACTGTTAGCTGCCTGTCGGGAGCCAGAATCCGCCACATAACACAAGCACTCAGGTCACTCCAAAACAAATGCAAATATGACTCTGTTTTGTTCATGTTGGTGTGAATGACCTGAGACGTACCTCCCTGGACTACATGAAAAGAAACATGGAAGAGCTCTCTGATCATGTAGCCCAGGCGGGAATGACCTTGACCCTGAGTAGCATCCTGCCCTCACCAAGAAGGATACCGCAGTATAAAGAAAAAATTATCAATTTCAACAATTGGCTAAGCTTCTGGTGTCATTCAAAGGGGATCCAGTGTCTGTCAGCCTGGGACGACATGCTCGACAAGCCTCGTTGCTTCGCAAGAGATGGCTTGCACCTGTCACCCCTAGGCTTTCGAATACTGGCCAAGGCTCTTGCTGCCCCCATAGTGCCTTTTTTGGCAAGGCTTAAAAGTCAAACCCACCTCCGTAAACAGCACAAATAGAAAAATGAGGGCTATGCTACTCAGCGCTAGGAGTTTAAATCTCAAAATGGAGGTGCTTGAAGCACTACTCAGTGTGGAGAACATCGACATCTGTGCAGTAACTGAAACCTGGTTCAAGGTTCTACAGAGCACCCCAGCACTACCGGGCTACAACTCATATCACACATTTCGGCCACAGAACATGGACCGAAACACAAAAGGAGGGGGTGTATCCATATTCATCAAGGATACCTACACCTCCAGGTTAGTGGTGCAGCATGATACCTCTGAGATCATCCATGTGCAACTAACAACGGACAAATCTACAATGCAAATTGTGGCCTGCTACAGATCACCCTCCCTGACCCAGGACCACCACTCCGCCTTTCTGGAGACACTGGAAAACATGAAGGTCCTATCGAACACCCTGATATTGGGCAATTTCAGTTACCCTACCGTTAACTGGGAAAACTACTCAAGTACAAACTCCCAGGTCCAGCGCTTCCTGGAAACTCAAATGCCCTGGATCAGCTGGTAAACTCCCCTACCAGAGGTGAAAACATATTGGACCTGGTCATCACCAACATGGGCGACAGGTGTTCCGCACCGGAGGTCAACCTGTCACTGGTTAGATCAGACCATAAACTAATCACTCTGGATGTCCACACCACACCACCATCCACACCACAACACCACCCCCAGCCAAGGAAACCCCAGTGAAAAACTTTTCTATAGCAAACTTCACCTTACTTAAGACAGAGGTGGTAAGTTTCACAGCCCCCATGCTAAAGGTTAATAGTGTCCAAGATGCAGGAACCTTTACAAATGCACTCTATGAGCACCTACAAGGATGTATGGATCCCTAGCAAAACCAAGACTCACTCCCCTAAGAGAAGGAAACCAGTCTGGTAGACCCCTGCCATAAACAAGCTATACAGTAGAATGAGGAAACTAGTTCAGAATAAAAGCAAATCCCAAGAAGGAAAGACATCCCTGATCAGTATCAATAAGAAACTTAGGTCCCTCATAAAATCATCCAAGGCTAACTTCGAAAGAAAAATAGCCAAGGATTCGAAAGATAACCACAAAGCCTTCTTTAGCTATGGCAAGAATCTAAGTAGCAACTCGCAGATATGCTCTGAGCTAGTGCAAAATAGCACAAAATATACTGACCAAAGAAATATAGCGAACAAAATTTCACCAAACTCCAAAAAAAGAAGGCGGAAGACCCGACTGCTAAACCACCTCAAATTTAATGAATAGTGAATAACAACCACACAGCACGAACACAAAAAGAAAAAGAAAATTTGCTTGATCCAAAACATGAACGCCTTCCTATTACAAGCGTTTTCGTCCAAATGGACTTCATCAGATAATACATTAAACAATCCCATGCATCTAATATATGCATTTAAAAATATATTAACCAATCAGTTGTCAGAATACCTTTAAAATCATCAAATAAGCCTCAAACCTAATTAATAATTCATTGTATTGCTCTCGTATTAGTAATTTTTAAGTCACATAAAATTTATTGTAAACTACATAGAAAATTATTAAAAACTGCTCCTTCATATTTAATATTTTATTTAAATATTCTAATAAATAAATAAATAAATAAATAAATTAAAATTTTATTTGTTAAAAACAATTGTTTCATATAAAAAGAGGTTTTAACCATTGCTTGGTATTTATATTGACTCTGATGCCATCTGCTGTCAAGTATATGTAAACACACCTGTTTTATTTTTTATTTTTTATTTTGTATTTTGTGTTTTATACCTTAGCAGATCTCATTTTTAATAAGGGCAAAATGGATATGTATTCATTTAAACCAGGTGTTTAATGTATTATCTATTCATTAAATTTGAGGTGGTTTAGCAGTCGGGTCTTCCGCCTTCTTTTTTTGGAGTTTGACAAAATATACTGAACCTACTGATATTGCCAACATCCTGGCAGTTAGATTCAGTGCAAACTTCACCCACCTCTCACCCCCAAAAGGGCCCACAACAATACTGGAAAAGTGTAGTGTCCCAGAAATCACAGACGCACAGGTGAAAACAGCCCTTTCAAAAGCCAAAAGCACAGCGTCAATGGGGTCAGATGGTGTCCCAGGCTGCATCTTGCACAAACTACGGAACGAACTAACCCCCCACCTAAACACACTGTTCAACCTCAGTCTCTCCACAGGCTAGGTACCCATAGAATGGCGCACAGCAATGGTTATTCTGCTCCACAAGGGAGGGGCCACAACTGACCCTGGTAACTAACTAGGTCTGACTAGCCTGGTCTGCAAGGCTATGGAGCGCATCATCATGGAACTCATTAACAAAGACATTGGGAACCTCCTAACACTTGACCCAATCCAGTTCGGCTTTGTTATGGGCAGATCATGCCTACTAAACCTGGTTGACTTCTTCAAGACAGTCACCAAGGCCGTAGATGAAAGGAAGATAGTTCACACAGCCTACCTTGACCTCGCCAAGGCTTTTGACACCATTCCCCACTCAGGAATTATAGAAAAACTCACCAGCCTGAGCATAAACCCCTACGTCACGAGATGGGTTGCCAACTGGCTTACAGACAGAACTCACATGGTAAGAATAGCGGGCTCCAGGTCCGACTCTAAACCAGTCACAAGTAGTGTCCCACAAGTCTCGGTCCCCTACTGTTCGGCATATACGTCTCAGAAGTATAGGCAAACACAGGAGGACTATGGCTAACCAGGTTCGCCGATGACTGCAAACTGGGAGCCAAAATTAACTCTCCGGCTGACACGGACATTCTCTAAAAGGGTCTTACTGAGACGGACACCTGGTGTCAAAGTCATGGTCTCAAGGTAAATGCCAAAAAATGCATAGTCACTCCGTTTGGTAAAAACAAAACACCCATGAATTACCACATAGGTGGCAGCCCCCTTAATACAGAAGAGGTAATAAGAGATCTGGGGACCCAGGTAGATAGTAATCTCTCCTTTGACAATCATATTGCCAAAGTATTTAGGAAATCCTTCTATGTAGCCCATCTAATTACTAAATGGTTCGCATCTAGAAATAAAGGGGTTATAGTGCCCCTCTACTCGTCACTCATCAGACCCATCATACAGTACAATGCCCCTTTTGGGATGTACCTCACAAGATACGTCCAACAGCTGAAAGACCACAAAAGTACCTCACCAAGAGGATTACTGGCCTCAAACATATGCAGCCCAACTGGAAAAGCTCCGGCTGTACTCAGTGGCATATTGCTTACTCAGAGGTGATCTCTGCCTGACTTACAAAGCCATGTCCAACTCAGAATCGATGGATATGCTCCACCTAAAGAAATCCAAGTCACTGTGAGCCACTCACTCTAGTGAACTAAACCTCACCACAACAATAAGTAGAACATGCTGGAGAGATAGATTCCTGTCACAGAGACTCCCCTTGCTTTGGAACAAAATTCCTAACTACATTAGGCAGAGGTCCTCACTAACACTCATCAAGAGAAACCTTGACGAGTGGATGGGTAACAGAAAATACACCCCTGGGATCACTTCATTGGCTCTTCTTGACAGAGGCTCAGTTAATTAATCAATGGGGTGGCGAAAGCTGACACACTCTGGCTAGGCTTATAAATGCCCTCGGGCAGATTGCCTAGTACCTACCTATGAACCTGTATATCTGTATCTATATAGATATATATATAAATATATAAATATATATATATAGATAGATATATATATATATATATATATATATATATATATACATACATACATACATATACGTGTGTGTGTGTGTGTGTGTGTGTGTATGTGCTGTCTACTTGACTTGACCTAAAACTTATTTGACTGACACCCATTTGACCTAAATTTAATTTGACCTAAAACTCATTTGACTGACTCTCATTTCACCAACATGTAAGACATAGACTTGTTGTGGGTATTCCTTCACCTGTGACTTGTTTGTGATAAAAAGAATTACTGTAACTTATAGTGCTGACTGTTAGACTTCCGATAGTCATGTAGAAAGTAGTGTTGTAGTGTTTCTAAATGTGGGTTTTTCTATTTACATTTTTTGGGGAAGTATCTAAAGTAATTTGGCGAATGTTTTGTGTGTTCCCAGCAGTAGTGGCAGCATGCAGAGCACTGTAAGTCAAGTTAAAGGTATATGCCCTTTTCCCCACTGTAGTGCGATCCTGGAGTTAGTATATATAATTAGGGATTGCCCCCCACATTGGGAGGTGTGGGGCATGTAGCCCCCCCATCTAGTTTGGTTGTGCATTGTCCCATTTCTGTTAAGAGGGTTAGTAAGTAGCTTTTAAGTTCTGGAACGGTTAGTTATTGGTGTTCTAAGTGTGCTTGTCCATGGTTTAAGATTTAGTATGTTGAAATTCAGCACTGTAATCTGTCAGTGAAACGGAAGTCAGTCAAATAAGTTGTTAGTCAAATGAAATTTATGTCAATTGGATGTCAGTCAAATGAGTTTTAGGTCAAGTGAAGCAGACCTGCGTGTGTATATATACATATATATGTTTTACCAGCCATAGCAATTGTTTCTCTTACTACATCTGCTGACAAGGGCATTTTGCTGTTATGCTACGTATGACTGACATGCAGAGAAGCTGTTGCAGGTAGAATGGCATTCTATCACGTATTTTGTACCCAGTTATTGTAATACAACTCCCTCATCTTTTTCATCATAAACAGTTTTTGAAAAATGGCCATATGACTTCTTATATACAGCTAGTAAGTCTAACATTTTAAAGGGCTTTTGTTGCCAGTATGCCACTATACTCATTTACTGCCTAGGGGCTGTTTAATCATTGCTTGCAAGGCTGGGTCAAACTAATGTTCAGAATATATGGGCACTAAGTCCTCATTAGACCTGAAGCAAAAAATCATTTTTATTTCACCAGCCATAGTAACACTTTTTGTTATTATGTATAGTAAAGTCTATATTATGTGTACTTAAAAGGCAGTCTTTATGTAAATCAGGCTAGCTAGTGAATTCCTTGGTAAAAGTATAGAATTTTATATTCTGTTTAGTGTCTTGTCTGAATTTTGTGTTGTGAACTGTCTTTGGGGAACTGATAAATGACCTCTTATGTGCAACTAGTAAATCCATTATTAAAAAAGGCTTTTATTGTCATAGCCAAGCACTGTACTTGGTTTCCACCTTTTTTTTTTTACCTCTGCACAAAAAGGCCAGGCAAAACTGATGTCCAGAAAATATATATGAACTAGGTTCTCTTTATGACAGAAGTAAAACTATGCATATTTCCTCAGGAAAAAAAATGTTTAACTTGCAAAATTTCATAACTGCAATGTCATGCATTCATTTGGGTAAGGTAGTTGTCTGAAAGGCTGCACTGAGCAGCATTAATATTTATGAAGGTAGGATAGGAGGCTCATTTAGTAGCTGATTACCCTCTAATCACTATCTTATTGTTTCATAATAAAATCTAAAAGGGAGATTGAGTTGTAGTGTTTCAGAAACTGACACTAGATGTTTTAGTAAATGGGCCTTCCTTCAACAGTCTGACATTTTGCATTATATACAGTTCCTGTTGTTATGGTAATGAACATTTTGCTTAGTGTGTGGAGTACAAAAGTGACCCAGAATTCCTGTCTATTGGGTTGTCAATATGTGAGAAGAAAAAAATTGTCTGAATTTGTCAGATTTTGTTTTAATTTTCTGTGTGTAATAGATATCAAGCCAAATGATTGAGAAACTGAAATTTGGAGTCAAGTGTATGATGTACTGATGCACTCAACCCCCTGAGGGAAAAATAAGGCTCTTATTTTTTTAATAATTGCTTTCCTGCACATGTGACTGAACCAACACAATCTGTTCCTTTCATAATAAAATCTCAAGGGGGGGGGGGGGGGTGAGATATGGCCTTTTACAGATAGGCACTACATCAGCACATTTATAGTGCTTATCGCTACAGCCTGAAGTTTTGCATTATACCTGGTTTACATTTGTAATTGTAGGTCTATTTTGTAGCTGAGAACACTTTTGGTATTACCTGAAAGTTTAAATCTGAAATCTCAAAGGGGAACAGAGACTTGTCATTTTAAATACAGGCCATTGTAGCTTTGGCTGATATGCGAGAGCCTGACATTTTTTATTATACTCAGTTTTCGTTTTGGGTGCTGTGGTGAATGTACTCTCAGAAGACTGGGTATAATAATGACCTAGAATATCTCTTTATTGCATTGTCATTGCATCAGAGTTAAAAATCCTTTATATTTTACCATTTTATATACATGCATATATATATATATATATATATATATATATATATATATATATATATATGGTTTACTATCACAATGCCGACGTGCACTTGCACGTTATATGAAGTATTCGAACAACAGATGTTCGAATACTTCATATTCGCAGGTGATGTGAGAACGTTACCATTGCGAATGGACTGTGCATTCGCAATTCTAACGCTCACATGTGAGGGGACCGCGGTACAGTGCGGTTAGGGAAATACATCCCTTTCCTCACTGTAGTGCGATCTCGGAGTTGGAATATTCAGTTAGGGGGGTGCGGGGGGCTTGCCCCCCTGCATAACTGTGAGTTTAGGCTAGGTAGATAGGTAGTTATGGGACGGGTGGGAGTGCTGTGTATTGCCGTAAATGTCGCGAGTGACATTTTTGACAATACACAGCTGTTTTCGACTTTAGGTTAATTCGCAAATGTTCATTTCCGATGTATAAATTCGAAAATGCAGACACATTTTTTTCTGATTTTCGAATTTATGATAGTAAACATATATATATATATATATATATATATATATATATATATATATATATACATATATCATTTGCAATATGCCTTAGTTACCATGCTAAATGTATGCGTGATTAACATGGTTGGATTAATTTCAGTATAGTGATGTAGTAAATTGAAACTTCTAAAGGTTGAAGAGTCTTTTTTTTTCTTTTATGCTGATCATCCTTTTCTATTTCAAGAAAGTTACATAATGAACATTGCATTATGAAATTTCAAAGGCAAACGGAGAAATTACCTTTTACTAATAAAGCACTATGTCAGTACATTTAAAGGTTCACTACCATAGTCTTGTATTTGAATTTTCCCCAGTTTACATTGGGAGTACTGTTTTGAACTTAGGCTCGGTTTGCAGAACCTAGTAATGGCCTTGTAATACTTCTGTACAGAGTTGTCAGTGGATCAGAAGTGAAATCCCTATATTATTTCACCAGAAGAAAATATATTTTTGATAGTTGTAACATTTCATAGCTGCAGTGCCATGCTTTCAAGCAGTTATAACTGTGAGTTCAATATGCATTACCAGACGTTCTGAGATTATAATTGCAGTATTATGTGTGTGTTGTCAGAAAGTAATCATACTATGGCCTTGTATTTCAGTTGAAATTACATTCTTTGTGTTATTACCTAAATTCTCTAATTACACCTTCTGTTAAGTATTCAAGATAATTGTTACAATGAAGTGTTCTATTGCATGTTAAGGTGTGCATTACTGATATTGTGTTATTGCAGTAAGCCAGTTCTCAGCAGTTCAGCTGCCTTACTGAAACTCATTCACTCACTGTTGTATTTTTCTACTGTGAGTCACTAAATGATGACCAGTAATGGTCACTGATGCTTTCAATTAAGTTTTCCATAAAGTATTGCTACAAATGCACACACACACACACACACATGCGCGTGCACACACACACACACACACACACACACACATACACACACACACACACACACACACACACACACACACACACACACACACACACACACGATTGTTATGAATAATCACATTTTGTTGATTGATTAACACTTGGTTATTCTAAATCAAAACTTCTAAAACATTGTAAGGTCTGTGCTCCAAACAGTGACACATCCAAGATCACAAAATGCAAAAGCAGTTTTTTTTTTTTTTTTTTTTTGCAGATGGACATCGACTTGCACTCTCCAACTTGGGTAAAGACCCGCAACCCTTATGCTATCTTTAAACCAATTCCGAGCTTGCAGAAATTTGGAAAAGAAGGAAGAAGTGATAAAAATGCATGACTCACCTTCTTGCTCTTCCCTGACAGATGATTTTGGTGACATTCCATGACTAAAAGTATATTTCCACCACATACAAATTAAAAAAAAAAGCAGGTGCCATAGATCTCCATACTTTACATGTCCTTCTATCATATCCATCTAACGTTTATCATTGACTTTATCTTGTTCACCTTCTAACAGTGATAGTTCTGGTTGTCAATAAGATATGTGTTTTCTCATGTTAACAATAAGACCATCTGGATTTCTGACTATTTCTATTCATAGTTTTTTTTTTTCAAAACAAGTTTATTGTTTTAACATATAAGAGAAATATCATAACAATTTTATACAAATAATTAAAAATAGGTATTATTATAATATTCAACAAAACAACTAAAGTATTTACAAAGACATCCACTACAATCAGATCAATTAATTAAACTAAAATACTGTGCTATTGAAATTAGAATTTTTTTAACAAATTTTGTAAATTATCCCATACAATAAAATGTGATGTTTTTCTAGTTGTTCTCATTCTAATTGTGCTTATTTCCATATGACACATTATATTCATAACATTTTTAAATTCATTGAATGAAGGAGGTGTATCTGAAATCCAATTTCTAGTTATTATTTTCCTAGCCACTGCTAGGATAGACCATAACAAGGGAAGCTTAATCTTTTTAACACATTGAGGTACAGGTGTGTTGAATAATATAAGAGACTTAGAAATAATGAAATTATCTGTAAAAGAGCCTGCAAAAATTCATTAATTGACTTCCAGTATTCTTTCAACTTCATACAGTCATAAAACATATGAGCCCAGTCAGCATTAATTTCTACATTACATCTCTTACATAGATTATCTTTATTATTAATTTTATTCATCATCAAAGGTGTATAAAAGATCTATGTAAAAATTTCCATGTATAAAGTCTCCGACAATGGAAGATGTAGTTCTATAAGCAGATTCCAATATATATTGTTTATCTTGTTGAGTTGGTGGGTCCCCATTAATAGAGGTGAAATAATTCCAGTATGAATCTACATTGTAAAAAGTTTCTTGTCTGATAATTTTATGTATATATGAAAGTTTACCTTTATCAGAAACTTTATGCTGTAAATTTATTATCAAGTAATCAATCAGTTTTGGAATAGATTCTTTAACTGTTATAGACATTAGATCTATTCTATCAATGAGATGTTGTCTAAAGATCTGAACCTCTAACCAGCAAGTTTCTCTTAGATCAAATTCTTGTTTTAAGAAATCTAGATTTTTAACTTTATTATCAGATATCAGCTGATACCAGTACTTTAGATTATTATCTATAGCTAAATGAGCTCCTTCAGAAGTAGATGACATAAGCATACCCTGAGTATAAATTATAGGAATACAATAAAATTCCATTCCCTATACTTAGGGTGCATGAATATAAAGTTACGATAACTAATAATAATATTTAATGGGTAACAGACCATATGTTTAGGTGTAATAGGTGAAGTACAAAATTCCTTTAGCAACCACAACATGGAGTTATTTATAATCATATTTTTATGTGTTAAGGAGATTTTCATGAAGTGCATACTAATTAGCTCCCAATAATCTTTCCATTTTGCGATATATGACCGATCTATTAATAAAGTAATAACTTTTATAATAGAAGAGATAATATATAAATTAAAGTCTGGAAAAGAAATACCCCCTTTCATCAGTGGATGGGATGCTATCAACATGGTGTAAAATGCAACAATGACATTTTTTATTTTGATCTCTTATTGTTATGAAATTGTTTGTATATTTAGTTCAGTTTCTCCCCTCATTTACATATTGTGTGTTCACTTTCACCAGCTTTTCCTGTTGCTTGAGTTGCAGCTGATGCATGTGAATCATGATTTTGTTTATGTCTAATGGAAATGATTTGCTCAGAGCACAGTGACTCAAAGTATGCAGCATTTGTTTTTATTTATTCAGTCATTCATTTTCATCTGAGACAAAGAAAATGTAGCCACTAATTTTCAACTATTTATGATGCACTACATATGCAATCCATGGTAAATTTCAGCGTTGTACATGCTATTGCATCTTGCTCTTATACACACACACACACACACACACACACACACACACACACACACACACACACACACACACACACACACACACACACACCACACCACACATACACATTATCTCTTTCTGTCTCGGACATACACAAACACACACTGTCTTACACAGACTCATTCTATGAGTCCCTTATTTTACTGTTTTCTGTTTTCTTTGACATGTATTTTGTTAAGTTCAGTCATAGATTATATTTTACTAGGATGGGATGCATATTTAAATAATTTGACCAGGGTGTGGCAGTTTTATAAACAATGCAATTTTTCCTAAAGCTGCCAAATATTTAACAGTGTTTGGGAAACCATAGTAAACATAGTTGTTCCATAGAAGGGTTCTCCATGGAGATATTAACATAGCTAAGTTTATTTTGATTAACTGATGACTTCTTTGCACAATTTGTGACTTGGGGGCATTTGTGAAGTTTCATTGCGTGGGTGTAACTCAGGAGTCTGTCGCAGTTTCTACCTCTCAGTTTCCCACTCATTGTAGATCTTGCCAGCTGCTGCACTGTGTGAAGAGGCATACCTTTTTTAATTGTTCAGTAAAATATGCTCTTGAAGATGAAGTTTTTTTTGACTGGATGCCCCCAGTCGAGCCATGTAGTATGCCACTGCCAGTGTGTTTGCCCTCCTCGTTGTAGTGTGCATACTAAACAACTTGACCCTCATCACAACAGAGCTATAACCACCACAATAAAAAGCATAAGGTGATAACAGTGAACATTGGTATATGGGCCCTATAACACAAAGACAGTTCAGGCAAGAATCCAGGCAGAAGTGCTTGTCAGATGCAAGACACATTCATCTTGTTTTACCAAGTAAGTGATAATGGGTGCTGTGTCTGAGTGTGTGTGTGACTGTGTTTGTGTGTGTGCACGTGTGTGTGTGTGTGTGTGTGTGTGTGTGTGTGTGTGTGTGTGTGTGTGTGTGTGTGTGCGTGTGTGTGTGCGCGCATGAGCAGCTGTAGTGCAGCCATAACATCACAAATGCTGTACATGTAGCATACAACAGGTTAAAGCAAAATGAGCCCTGGATCAGACCACTTTACTTCTGTGTTATATAATCATGTTCCAGCATAGCATAGACAGTAGGCACTAGTGTACCAAAAAATCACAGACTGTATGGCTCACTGTTGCAGCCTTATGTGGGAACCTGTGTGTCAGATTGAGTGTTGAATATGACAGTCATACTCTGTGGTCATGTGGGTATGCCTGTGCACCTATCACATGGGGAGTAGGAGCTGCCACATGCATTGGGTGGCTTGTGGAAGTTGGAAGTTTAAGTAGCAGAGATTCTTCCACAACAGTGATAGCTAATGGCAGTGGGGGAGGAGTGTTAAAATTTGACCAGTGGATGCAGTGGTGTACCTGTCATGGATGGCATTCTGACTGAATCACAAACCCAACTCAGTTGATATCTATGGGATCCCAGAGAGAGCACAGCCTAAGAAATGTTTGTAGGGATGTAGTTATGGGACCCAAGTTGCAGGTGTACATGCTGCATGCTGTGATTTGTAGTTTACAGCCTGTACAGAGGCAGTGTTGTAGTATGTTTCTGGATTAGATTTAACCATGCAGTATACAATGCAGATGCATGTTACTAGCCATTTAACAGTGGACCTGTGTCAGGAGTGCTGATTCCATGCAGACATTCACCACATGGCACCAGCGTCTTTCTTACACCAAAAGATCTAGATGTGTGCTAGGAGTTATGATGTTTCCTCTTGTTTGATTTTGTGTCCCCAAGTCTTCTCATGTGTTGTTCTGGTGCATTGTCGCCAACCACACAGGTAGCGATATTATTCTGTCTGGTCATGGGCACTCCGTGTCTGTGTCTTCACTATATGGGGATACATGCGCAGGGCTCTGTACATCTAGTATTGCACAGTAGCAGTTGATTGTGAAATGGAAGAAATCACATGGAGACCATGATAAGGCAGTACCCCTTGAGGAGATATATTTGGTACTGAAGGTTTAGATCACTTTTAGTACACCTGCACTACGAGAAACAAAGTGATGCATATTTATATATCATGTCATCAGGCAAGTTTCACATATTTAATGCTCCAAAATATTATCATCAGACACCTATCATTCCATATGATTCCCCTATTTCTGTCCAAAGCTTCAGTACAGTCACTCATTGGGCATGCGCTATAAAACTTCATTCACTTTATTATGCAGAAGAGCAATAATAGCTTTTCTTTGTAGTCCTGATAAATGTGAAGAACAATACTACAACTGGCTTAAACACCCAATGACGTTACTCTTTCTCATCACAAGGTGATAACAGGGAACATTGGTGTATGCCCCATATAACACAGAAAGTTCAGGCAAGAATCCAGGCAGAAATGCCTGCCAGATGCAAGACACATTCATCTTGTTTAGCCAAGGAAGCTAAAATGGGTGTTTTGTGTCTGTGGGTGTGTGTATATGTATGCCTGTGTGTCTACATCAGTATCTGTGGTGCAGGCATAACATCAACAGATGCTGTGTATGTAAAATGCAACAAGATAAAGCAAAATGTGCCGTGGATCAGACCACCAGTATTATGTGTTTACTTCTGTGTTATATAATCATGTGCCAGCATAGCACAGACAATATGCTCTGGCATACCAAAAAATCACAGACTGTATGGCTCAATGTTGCAGTCTCTTTCTCATTCATACAGCACACACACAGTCTTCTTCTTCTTCTTCTGTCGGCTGCTCCCGTCAGGGGTCGCCACAGCAGATCAACTGTTTCCGTTTCTTCCTGTCCTCTGCATCTTGCTCTATCACACCAACCATCTGCATGTCCTCTCTCACCACATCCATAAACCTTATCTTAGGCCTTCCTCTTTTCCTGTTACCTGGCAGCTTCATCCGTAGCATCTTTTTCCCAATATACTCTGCATCCCTCCTCAGCACATGTCCAAACCAACGTAATCTTGCCTCTCTGGCTTTGTCTCCAAACCTTCCAACCTGGGCTGACCCTCTAATATACTTATTCCTAATCCTGTCCATCCTCGTCACACCCGGTGCAAATCGTAACATCTTCAGCTCTGCCATGTCAAGCTCTGACTCCTGCCTTTTTGTCAGTGCCACTGTCTCCAACCCATATAACATAGCTGGTCTCACTACCCTCTTGTAGACCTTCCCTTTCATTCTTACTGGTACTTGTCTGTCACAAATCACTCCTGACACTCTTCTCCACCCACTCCATCCTGCCTGTACTCTCTTCTTCACCTCTCTTCCACACTCACCGTTACTCTGAACTGTTGATCCCAAGTATTTAAACTCATCCACCTTCGCCACCTCTACTCCCTGCATCCTCACCATTCCTCTATCCTCCCTCTCATTCACACACATATATTCTGTCTTAGTCCTGCTGACCTTCATCCCTCTTCTCTCTGGAGCATATCTCCACCTCTCCAGGGTCTCCTCCACCTGTTTCCTACTCTCACTACAGATCACAATGTCGTCTGCAAACATCATAGTCCACGGGGACTCCTGTCTGATCTCGTCTATCAACCTGTCCATCACCATTACAAGTAAGAAAGGGCCCAGAGCTGAACCTTGATGTAATCCCACCTCCACCTTAAACGCATCTATCACTCCCACTGCCGACCTCACCGCTGTCACACTGCCCTCGTACATATCCTGTACCACATACTTACATACATACTTCTCTGACACTCCCGACTTCCTCATACAATACCCCAACTCCTCTCTAGACACCCTGTCATATGCTTTCTCTAAATCCACAAAGACACAATGCAACTCCTTCTGACCTTCTCTGTACTTCTCCATCAACACTCTCAGAGCAAACATTGCATCTGTAGTACTCTTTCCTGGCATGAAACCATACTGCTGATCACTAATCATCACCTCCCTTCTTAACCTAGCTTCCACTACTCTTTCCCATAACTTCATGCTGTGACTGATCAATTTAATCCCTCTGTAGTTACTACAGCTCTGCACATCACCCTTATTCTTAAAAATCGGTACCAAAACACTTTTTCTCCATTCCTCAGGCATCCTCTCACTTTCCAAGATTTCATTAAACAATCTAGTTAAAAACTCCACTGCCATTTCACCTAAACACCTCCATGCTTCCACAGGTATGTCATCTAACACAGTATACAATATTATTATACTTCTGTAGAGTGTTGTGTTATCACAGGGCATTTCAAAACTTATACTGTTTTTAGACTTGGAGAAAGTCTTCTGTTCAGTAATTAAATTAAACAATCTCTGCAGTTTGCAAACATCTTTTAAAAACTTAATCTATACTTCAGGTTAAATTTGAATATGTTAGTCTTTGCTAAAATACCCATAATCTATCCCTAGGTACTGCCCATCTCTCATGAAATGCATCCATTTGTTATCCTGTAAATGAGATTTAACCGCAATGCATAACTTAACATTGTGGATGCATACTGTATAGTTATCTATTTATGAACAATGAAAATTTCTTGAAACCTTGACACTTCTCAATCTCTTACACTTGAAATACTTACCTTTGGATCAACAAATAAAAATCTAACTTGCATCTTCTTTTCCACAAACTGTTTTGCAGCAAATTACAAAAAAAAATGTTCTATACTCTTCTATGTGTCTAGAAAATCCCATTAATGATCTTTAATTAATGTATGTTTTGTTCACTTTATCTTATCAATCTTTTTAATTTTAAGTTATGTGGTATTAAACAACATTCATCACTACTGGTAGCATTAATAGGGATAATCCTGCTGAGATAGAACATATCCCAACTTTGAGTGCTTTATAATTCAGTACATGTTGTTTAGTAGTTTACACATGAAAATCAACATCTTACACCTTTTGATGGGAGTCCTTACAGTCAGTATATAGATCTCTTAACTATTCAGAGTACAGTAATGGTGTAGATAACCATCTTATTTAAAAAAAAAAAAAAAAAAAAAATTACTTGCATCTTAAACCCATTATAAACCTGACCCATTTGTAGAATAATATGTATTATATAGGATTGGCTAACACTACAAATGATGGCACTAAGATGATTATTGGTGGCATACGAGTAATTATTTCCCCACTGCAGATAATGTCATGCATGATGCTGTTGAAACATAACATATTGCAGCTGTCAGATATTTTAAAATATGTATCAGTGCCTAGTCTGGTCTCAGTGCATTTTATAATCTTATACATTACAGATAACAGACTGACATAGCATTTCAAAGTGGAACAATAACAATGGTGGCGCACAGCAGTGGTGATGCCCATTCATAAAGGGAGTTCTTACAATTGATCTGAGTAATTACAGACCTCTAAGCCTTGTATGCCTTATCTGTAAGGCCATGGAATGTATTATAACTGACCTCACAAATAGTGATTTCATGTATCTTGATAGGCTTGCCCCCCCCCCCCCCCAACAGTTTAGTTTTGTGAAGGGTAGATCCTGTCTATTTAAACCGGCAAGTTTCTTTGAAAGGGTTACAGAGGTTGTAGATGGTGACCATACAGTACACATGGTGTATATTGAACTGGCATCATACAAAAGCTACTAAATGCTTTAAAAGATGGGAAGGAAACTGGCTAAAAGACAGAACCCACACAGTGTGAGTTGCTGGTGTTTCATCTGAAAGCTGACTTTCCAGAATGAACTTGCCTTAGTAAACTCAATGCACTAAGAATGTGCTCAAACTAAATGCTAAAAAGTGTAGTATTATCACTGTTGGTGCACAACCCTTCCTCTCTTCATACCATCTAGACAGCTCACCTCTATACAGTGAAAATCCACTTAGAAACCTACTTACTTGGGTTGATAGCTTTCTCTCTATTCACCATCATGCAGCAACGGTTGTAAAGAAATCATTTTATTTAGCTTAGCTAATTGCCAAAAAAAAGCACCAGGGTCTAAAAGAGGTAATCATTCCTTTATACTCTGCATTGACTAGGCCAATTATTAAATAGAATGCCCCCTTTGGGATGTATCTTTCTAAGCATATCAGACAATTAGAAAGTCCTTCAAAGGTTCATAACCGAAAATATCTCAGACTTAAAGTCCCTGTCCTATCAAGAGAGACTGGAAGGTGTATACACTTGTTCAGTGTCTTGTAGGCTTTTGAGGGAAGGTCTGTGTTTTGCTTACTGTTGCTTAGAAACTCGATTGTCCTGGACCTCCAGTTTCTCCACAAATCCAATATCTCCGCCGGTAGCAGAACCATGGACCTAAACCTTCACCAGCAGATAAATAAAACATGATGGAGGGACAAGTTTATAATCCAGTGCCTCACAGGCCCCTGGAATAAATTTACCCAACATGTCTACTACTGTGACTTGCTGTCTTCCTTTTGACTCGCTGTTTTCCTTTAAACATAAGCTAGATGACTGGATGTCCACAAATTTACACCATGATTGACTGGTATAGCCCTCTAAGGCATATATACCTAAGACAAGTATACTGGCATGACTTACATCCAATTAAAAGCAATTGTTGAACACAGCCATGTTAAATCAGAACTTGTTTGAGTTATGGGATATTGTAATATATGTCATTGTTACATTAGCAAACAGGTCAGAGGGTACAGAGCAACAAAGGTGCTGTATGCAGACAATGTGGCATTACAGGCAGACTCTGAGCAAGATGGCGCAGTGGTACAGCGGTAGCATTGTCACCTCACAGCAAGAGGTTCCCCGGTTCGATTCTCAGCTGGAGTGCCTTCTGTGCGGAGTGTACTTGTTCTCCCTGCATTCGTGTGGGTTTCCTCTGGGTGCTCCAGTTTCCTCCCACATCACATTTCTTCCAGGGCCTCTGCTGAAAATTAGCTTCATTCCAAGTCGGACTTTCCCGGTAAACAAATGATAAATAAATAAATAAATAAAATACTTCAGCAAAGGATAGGGGAATGGAATACAAAACTGAAGGCACATGGAATGAAACTAAGTACAGTTAAGACAGTGGTAATGGCAGCACATCGGGGAAATCAGAAAAAGCTGAGCATTGAGATAGAATAGCTTCAAGTATCTGGGAGGGGTGGTTGAGAAGAATAGAAGTCTGAATTAAGAGGTCAAAGCTAGAATCATAGGTGCTGCAGCCACCTGGCATAGAGTGTCAGGTGCAGTGTATGACAGAAGAATGCCAAAGACGCTGAAAAGTAAGGTGTAGAAAACACTGGTGCAGCCAGTACTGTTTTATGGTACAGAAACCTGGGCAGTAAGGGCAGAGCAGATGAGGAAGCTAGAGGTAATAGAAATGAAGTGCGTGAGACAGGTGGTAGGATGCCCACTGTGGGACAGATGAAGAAATGAATGACATAAGAGCAAAAGATAAAGTAGCTCCAGTTGCAGAAAAGATCAAAGAGAACAGATTACAGTGGTTTGGGCACATGCACAAAAAGCAGAAAGATTTGGGACAGGCAGGAAGAAGGTAAGACCGAAACAAGGGCATCCAGCAAAGAAGTAGATGGATTATGTGAGGGAGAATCTTCCACAGTCAGGCATAAGTGTTGAAGAAGGCAGAAGTGTGACACTGAATTTAGAAAGATGGCAACAGTTAACATGACACCCTGACCTCATATAGAAGATGGGAAAAAAGGGGGTTGATGTTGAATGATGATGATATGTCATTGGGTGTCCTTTCAGATTTCAGTAATAGTATGATTATTTGTCAAAAGCAGTATCAAACATGTTTTTGTTTATTTTGTTTTAGTATTAGGGTATAGCACTGAGCCACATGGACCTTTTTCATATTCAACCTCCAAGTACTGTGTGGTTAAGTAACTTACACTCAGAGTCACACAGCAGACAAACAAAGGCTAAAGGAATCAACCCTGGACCACAGGAAGCAGCTGAATAACAGTCTTAGTCCTCTGCACTAACTGTGAGGTATACTGTCTGTCACTAATGTGACTGCAACTTGTTAGGATTCTGTGACAGCTCATGTGCACATATCTACTTCCAAGCCCAGCATGTCTCTCCTGGCAGCTGTAAACCTACCGCAGCAAATGGTTATCATGGAATGTATATCATTAAGCAGCATCTTTCAAAATGTGTCACATTCCTTAATAAGGGTTGTCATACTTCTAAACTTGACATCTAATTACCAATATGGTATTATAATTTCCCTTTGCCATTACTGTAATGGCTTTTTCCAAACCCAGGGAACTGAAAATTTAAACGTAATTTTATCATCATTAAAGTAAAATCATCTAGACTTATTTCTACATTTGAACAGTTGTTCCAGATAATAGCCCATATCATTAAACTTAATCACAGAGATAAAGCAAAGGTACAACATGCCTTTTAACTTTATTTCTATACAGAAGGTCCCAATTATCGGAACACATTTGGTAAGAATGCAGCCAGATATCTGGATTGCATCAGTTAAATGTGATATGCGGAAGGCCTTATCACTGACGCATGTGAAGAACATTGCTGTTTTTGCATGCAGTGAAAGTCAGACAGCACCATGTAGAGAATAAAACTCTGACTATGGCCCAGGTGACCCAGATTCTATTAACAATGTGGGTATCTGAGACACTGACAAGGGGATGAAGGTTGTTGTCATTCTAGGGGGACAGCAGGCACTTGGATGCATTTCACATGTATTTCCCCATGGAAGGTAAGGATGTGCAGTAGGGGCATTGTCTACAGGGAGGCAGGGCACTTGCTGAGTTGCTGCAGAGGTGGGACAATCACCAACCCATCCTTGGCTTTTCTGTCTAAGACATTATGGGTGTACGTAAGGGGAGGGAGCAGAGCATAATAAAAAAAAGCCTTCTTCAGCAGTAATGTGATACTGTCCCTGGTGTGCTACAGTCTCCTTACTGGTGCAAAAATAGGTCAGGGAAAGTCTGGGTGAAGCCTGTCAGATTCTGCAGGCATGGGGAATGAGAAGAGGCTTATTGGAGTTACCAGTTGTCTCAAGTATGCAGTAAACGAGTGTGCTTCTTTATTTACCATTTGCATCAGGAATGTTCTCTCATCATTAAAGGTCCCATTTCATTTAGCATGTAGAAATATTGAAATAGTCCTTGTGCATTCTTGTTGAAATATTCAACTTCTGAACCTGTGCTGCTGTTATATATGTTCTTTATCCATTCTGTTCAGATTGTGCCTCCAGGTGTCACCTCCCCTCCCCCAAATTGCACAAGCTTACATTTCTGAAGAATTCATACATTCCATCTTTTGTGCCCCTGAAGATAAATGCCTCAGTAGTTCTGTTAACTTGGTTATTGCCTCTTCCTGACAAGTAAACATTGATCTGCTGTGTTGACAAAACACATTCAGTACAACAAAAAAAAGTCAATCCGTATTTTAATTTTCATTGCTTGCACTCCCTAACTGCCTCAACAAACTACAGTCACTGCCAGAATGCAAACTGTAAAAAGTCATGATCTATATAAATGGGTCATCTAGCTACAACAAATGTCATTTCAGGTTGACACAACTGCCAGAGGAACTATTCCTTTTCATACTGTGATAGGATTTGAACCAAAATTACCAAAAGCTTCTCACATTTTCTGTTTGTCCAGGTCAATTGCACCTTTATAGGTTCATAGGTAGATACTAGGCTATTGGCCCTAGGGCCTGTACAAGCCTAGCCAAAAGGGTACCCTGGCTTTCGCCACCCAAGAAAATTATTTTCCTGTGCCCCTGTCAAGCAGAACCACAGAAGTGATCCCCGGGGTGAATTTCATATTACCCATCCAATAATCAAGACTCTATAATGGGTCTTATGAGTGATGAGTAGAGGGGAACAATGACCTCTTTTTTTCTGGATGAGAAACCTTTTGTGATGAGGTGTGCCACGTAGAAGGATTTCCTGACCACTGTGGTGATGTGATTATCAAAGGAGAGACTACTGTCCACCTCTGTCCCAAGTTCTCTTATCTCACTTTCGGTGTTAAGTAGACTACTGCCAAGGGCAGTCTCTGGGTTATGAACCTGTCCCTCCAGCACGTTCTGTTGATTGTGGTAATGAGGTTGAGGTCACTGGAGCATGTGGTGCAGAGGGATTGGGATTTCTTTAGATGTAGCATTTCTAACAGAGCTGGATCAGACATGGCTTTGTAAGTTAAGCAGAGATCGCCTCTAAGTTGGTGATATGCGACAGAGAATAGTTGGAGTTTTGTGAGTCTGTCCATATAGGACAAGTGTTTAAGGCCTAGGATCCTCTCTCTGAGGTACTTTTGCGGCCTCTCCAGTTGTTGCAGGTGTCTAGTGAGGTACATGCCAAATGAGGCATTGTACTCGATGACTGCCCTAATGAGGGAAGAGTAGAGGGAGATAATGACCTTTTTCTTCCTGGATGTAAAACTCTTAGTAATGAGATGTGCCACATAGAAGGACTTTCTGACCATAGTGGCAATGTGGTGGTCAAAAGAGAGACTGCTGTCAACTTGTGTTCCCAGATCTCTTATAACACCTTCTGTGTTCAGTGGACTCCCATCGATGTGGCAATCGATGTGGCAATTCATGGGAACTGGGTTTTTCCCAAAGGGGATAACAACACATTTTTTGGCATTGAGCTTAAGACCATGGTTCTGACACCAGTCATTGGTCTCAGTGAGGCCTTTCTGTAGGATGTCAACATCACTTGGGGAGTTAGTAATAGCTCCCAACTTGCAATCATCTGCGAACTTTGTCAGCCAGAGACCCTTTGTGTTAAAAGTAGATACCAAACAGGAGAGGACCCAGGACCGAACCCTGTGGGGCTCCACTCGTGACTGGTCGGCAGTTTGACTTGGAGTCCGCTACTTTCACAATGTGGGTTCTATCTGTGAGCCAGTTTGCAACCCACCTAGTGATATAGTGGTTGATGCCTAGCTTAGTGAGTTTTTCTATGATCCCTGAATGGGAAATGGTATCAAACGCCTTGGCCAGATGAAGGTAGGCTGTATGAACCACCATGCCTTCATCCATAGCTCTGATGACTGACTCAAGGAAGTCGACCAAGTTGAGCAGGCATTATCTACCCTTCACAAAACCAAACTGTGTGGGATCCAGAGTTTGGAGATTCCCTGTATCCTTGTTTATTAGGTCCATGATGATGCGCTCCATAGCTTTGCATATCAGACTCGTCAAGCTAATGGGGCGATAGTTCCCAGGGTCTGTAATTGCTCCTCCTTTGTGGAGAGGGATGACTGTAACAGTGCGCCATTCATTAGGGACAAAGCCTGAGGTGAGCCTGTGATTGAACAGGGCACAAAGTTGAGGTGCCCGTTCACTCTGTAGTTCATGTAGAACATAGCCAGGGATATTGTCAGGTCCCATGGAAGCTGTATTTTTGGCCTTTGGACAGTGCTGTTTTAACTTGTGCAGCAGTTATACTGGGTGCCTGGCAGTCTACTGATATTGTGATTGGTCCTTGGGGGGGGGGGGGGTAAAGTTGGCACTGAATCTGTCGGCCAGTATTTTGGCAATATCTGTTAGGAGGTACCATTGTGCAGTAGCTCAGAGCAAATCTGGGTATTGCCATGGAGATTCTTTACATAACTATAGAAGGCCTTGTGGTTGTCTTTACTATCTGCTGCAATTCTGTTTTCATAGCTAGCTTTAGAGGATTTGATGAGGGATCTCGACTTTTTGTTGAGGCTGATAAGCGAGTTTTTCCAGTCTTGGGAGTTCACCTTATTCCGCATTAGTTTCCTCCTTCTGTTGTAGAGTTTGTTTATAGCAGGGGATCATCAGATTGGCTTCCTTTTTTTGGAGGAGAGCGTCTTGGTTCTGTTGGGTATGGCGAGATCCATGCATTCGTGTACGTGTTTGTACAGTGCATTGGTGTATGATTCGGGGGTCATGCAGCTATTCTCCATTTGCATGGGTGCCATGAAGTTAGCCACCTCTGTTTTTAGGAGCCCAAAGTTAGCTTTGGAGAAGTTTTTCATGGTGGTTACCTTTGCAGGGAGGGTTGGAGGGATGTGAATTTCCTGGGTGATAAGTTTTGTGGTCAGATCTAACCAGGGAGGAGTTAACTGTTGGTGTAGAGCAACGGTCGCCCATGTTAGTAATGACCAGGTCAAGGATGTTGCTAACTCTCATGGGAGTAAGAACGAGCTGATCCAGGGCATTTGAATTAATGAATTTCAGGAAATGTTGGGCACCTGTATTGGTACATGAGTAGTTTTCCCAGTTAATGGAGGGGTAGTTGAAGTCGCCAAGTATGAAAGTGTTAGGTTGGACCCTAATATTCTCCAATGTGCTTAGGAACATGGAGTGTGAGTCTTGGGACATTGTTGGAGCAGGCTATGACCTGAATCGCTGTCTTACCCAATGTTAGCTGCAGCTGAAGTATCTCTGATGCGTTATGTTGGGCTACCAGTCTGAAGGTGTGTGCATCCTTTATGAATATGGAAACACCACCACCTTTGGAGCTTCGGACCAAGTTCTGGGGCCGAAAGGTGTGGAATGAGTTATAGCCTGGTAGTGGAGGGGTGCTTTCTGCTGCCTTGAACCAGGTCTCTGTTACAGCACAAATGTTGATGTTCTCCATTTTAAGGAGTGCTTTGAGTGAGTGCATTTTCAGATTTAGACTTCTAGCATTGAGCGGCATGACCCTCAGATTGCATTTGTTTGTAGCTGTTACGGTGGTAATTTGGTCTTTGGAACACTGCCTGAAAAAGGCACTGTAGGGATGGCAAGAGCCTTGGCCAGTTTCCAGAAGCCCAGAGGTGACAGATGCAGGCCATCTCTGGCAAAGCATCGAGGTCTGTTAATCATGTCATCCCAGGCAGACAGATACTGGATCCCCTTAGAATGATAAAACTTAGCCAGTTGGTGAAATTTGATAATTTTCTGCTTGTACTGTGGTATCATTCTAGGTGATGGTAGGATGCTGCTCAGGGCTAGGGTCATACCCGCCTAGGCTACATAATCCGAGAGCTCCTCCATGTTTCTTTTCATGTAGTCCAGGGAGGTACGTCTCAGGTCATTTACACCCACATGTACAATGACAGAGTCATATTTGTACCTGTTGATGAGGGACCTGAGTGCGTGCGTTATGTGGTGGAAAAATTACTTCATGCTCATTGTTCATAGATTAGTACTAGGCTAACTGCCCTTGGGAGCTGTTTTAAGCCTAGCCAACTACCCCATCTAAGAATCAAGCCCTGCGCCTTGTGTTTGTAAGGTAAACATCTTAACCATTATACCAACTTCCCACCCTGATATAGTGGTGTGACATAGACCTACACAGACTAAAGACAGTGATCACTCATTCTTAAAACTGGATCCTAAGTGATCACTCATTCTCAAAACAGGATCCTGTATCAATGAATAATCTCTCAACATGTGCTAGGCAAGCAACTGACATATTTAAAACGTAGAGCTAATTGTAGCTGCTTCATACATCTCTGTGTCACATAAACATACCTTTTCTAATGCAGTTCACTTTTGAACAGTGGGGGTTTAACTTTTGTCATTAGTGAGATGATAAGATTCTATAGTAACTTTTATTCTGTACACTAACTCTAGAATAGTTGAATGGGGTAGCATCATAATATGCCTTGGTAGTAACTTAAAACTAAATTATCCCATTTTTCTATAAGATTTTTGTGCTAGTCGCTTAAAACAACACCAAATACAAATGTGCATATAAACCTGTAAAAGTAAAGAAACATAAAAATCCCAGAAAAATCCTGATAAAAACATTAAAATCTACAACTAATCGGCTAAGACAGAAAAGTAGATAAAATTACCCAAGAGTAGATAATAACGCCTAGCAACAAGGTTGGTTATAAAATTGAAAATATCACTTTTTCTAAGCTGTGACATATCTCCAGTTAAGTATGTGTATAGGGCTGCAATCAAAGTCAGCATGACCTGCTCTATTACTAGTTCTGTCCTACTTTATGTTTGACCAGGGATATCCGTCATTTAGTAATGTATTTTACTTTAATGTATACTGCCCTGTATAGCTAAATGTTTTTTCTTTTAATGTTGTTATCTCTGTAGTGTTAGCTCTTTTATTAAATAAATGTAAGACTAACAAGCCATTTTTTAATCCTCTCAGAAATTATTATTATTATTATTATTATTATTATTATTATTATTAAAAGACTCTAGACTTTCATTGCTTGCTTTGCCACATCTTTTTTCAGAATGTGCATATTGATGGTTATTCATGTTTTATTGTCCAAGTTTTCTTTTGGGTTACAACTCATTGGCAGTGGAGAGCCAGGGAGAAAAGCTTCAGCATAGTTGTACAGTTACTGAATTCATCTGCCAACAACCATTAGTAGAGACAGTAACAGCAGGTAATAAGCTCCACAGTCATTAACTGCACAAGTGAAAATTATACCCCATCAGGTAGCAGTCGTGTAACACCTTTTTTCGGTACTTACGTATTATCGCAACCAGATTTTCGCAGTTGCAAAATTTGGAAAATTCAAGTGAAACGAGAGCATGAAACAGTGTAACATGTTCTTCAAAGTCCTTATTACTGATGAGAAAGTTTGGATTACCTTCAGGACAAACAATTTATAAAATCCTCTGCCTGATTTGTGTGCATTACAGACGTACGCTTGAAAAGTCATGGCTGCTATCGTACTGAGAAATGGAATGTGTAAGTACAGATTGCTCCAGGTTGTAAAAAAGGGTGTAAGAGCCAGTGTTAAAATCCGTCCCTATATTATGTGGCTAAAATTTCACAAACCTGATTTATTAATAGCAAAATGCAGAGCCCAAAGGATGAAAGATGTTACGATGACCTTCTGTTGTTTCCTGGAGTTAGTATTTACCAGGCTTTTTTTTTTTTGCTGTTACTTACTGACAGCAGTAGTCGTCCATGAGTCAGAACCGTTACTTTTTGTGAAGTCTGGCATACCTTGTGGTCTGCGTTTATTTAGTAATACATCACATTTGTTAAATGTAACTGGCACAATATAATAGGGGCACTTTGTTAAACTTGCTGTCACACCTGTTTTGCAGTCCTGCAGAATTCAGCGCGTACTATGCCAGCCCTGACAATTAAAGCGTGCATCTGTACAGCATGTAAATCAGGAAGAGGATTTATAAACTTTCTGCTCTTCCTGAAGGTAACCCACACTTTTCCGTCAGCAGTAAGGACTTTCAATAACACTTTACAGTGTTGCATGGCTTTGTTTCAGTTGAAGTATGCTATTTTCGCAACCGCAAAAATCTGGTTGCGATAATACGTAAGTACACTTTTTTCAAATACTGGTCCTTTCTGAAATACATTAAACAATGCAGTTACTTCATTGATGGTTGGCACTTTTTCTAAATGATGTTCACATGTTGGCAGAATAGTTAATTACTAAACGTATTGGAACTTCTTGTTTGTTTTGTCAAATGAATGGTAGAGATCTACATTGTAGCATGTTCCAGAAACAGGTGTAGTAGTTAAGGACAGAGTGAGTACTGTTGTCTACGCACAATGGTCCCCCTTTAAAAGTCTGTCAATTGAGTCTCGTTAGTGAGTCTAAATGATGGATATTGGCAACTGATCAGCTAACAAATCTGGCAGTAATAAATGCACTTCCTTTTATTTATATTGTCCACTGAAAACTCAATATATAGAATGCAGCCACAGTGCAGTTTAGACAGTAGTAAGGATGTTGCCAGTTAACATCTAGAGGAAGGTAGAAGTTAGTTCCTGGACCTGTATGTGCTCCCCAAAATTTGATCACATATTTAGTAGTACAACTGACATGTTCCTCTAGTGTTACATGTTGAGAATGACTCCTAAATATTTAAATAATGCCTGTGCTTTTTATGTCAGCTTTACTACTAGTAGGTATTACTAAGACATATGTAGATTGAAAGTAATCACTTCATAACAAAATGGATGTTTTTTTGCTTGCATTCAGTGTTAGATGGGGATCCTAAAGCCCATTCTGAAGATGTGTGAAACATTTTTAAGTAAAAAAAATCTTTATTGAACTATCACTTATGACATAGCTAATCAAACATTTATGTAAATGAAAACAAACCATATTGTTATATTTTCAGATGCAAACATTATATATCACATGTAATCTTTTATACAGTAATTGTCGATTGAACCTTACATAGCTCATTCAATTCCTGCTTCCCTTAAACCTCATTCCTTATCCAAAACATTATTCTGTATGAGTTATTCCTTCTTTTTTTTCTATGTAATTTGCTCCTACCGTTTTCTAAAGATCCCACTTCCAGTTCTTTTATCACTTTTACTATATTCAGTACTTGTAATTTGGTTGGTTTGGACTTGTATTTCCATTTTCCAGCAATTTTTTGCTGGCAGCCTGCAGAATTAAACAAAGCAAGACCTTACTATGTCTAGACAAGTCAGATTATATATGACAGCTCAAAAATCATTTCCTTAGTTACACCGATTTGCCCACCCAGTATTTCTGACAGAGTAGTCTACAGGGAATTTTTAAAGTCTGCCAACTCATTACACTCCCAAAAAATATGTTTTCAGTTATCTCTTTCTTCTGCATTACACTTTCAACATTTGCAACCCACCTGAGGAAAACTTCTTTGGAGTCTGCTTGGGGTATAAAATAACTATGCAATCACTTTATTTGGGAGCCATACATATATCCTCCCATTGTTTCTTTGTGAATTGGTTATCCAGTCTCTCTTCTCAATCCTTTCTAACCTCCTCTGATTGATTCCTATACTTATCATGCAGTATTGCATATGCCCTACTAATCATCCACTTTTAACAGCAGCTTCTGTCCTAGGTTTGACTAAAAATGCTACCAGTGCTGGTCCTTTACTTAGGAACCCACTATTGCTTTCGATTTGCTTATACTCTGATATCAGTCCTTAGGGAAGGCAGCAGTCCAAATGTATTCTTGACCCCCTCCCACTCTATTACATTTCCCTCTCTAATTATTTGCTCACAATAGCTTGGTTCCTTTGCTAGTTTTCTCTAGTGAATTCCAATCCCCTCTTACCTATTCTGTGTACCTGTAATTGCAGTCATCCCTATTCGCAGAATCTCCTTTCTCCATTCATGAGTTGGCTTAGTTCTTAGAATACTTTCTTGTAATTTATAAGTATAATATTCGGTATGACTATTGAAATTCTCCTTAAGGAACTGCATTCAAAATCCCAGTCTCTTCCTATTTCTCGAGCTTCTGCACTGTTTCATCATCATCCCTTTCCATTTTGAATTATACATTTCTGCATGTGCTATGTATAGGAGTAGCTGTGAGATAACCCTTCAAATCAGGTAATCCCAAACCACCTTGTTCTGTTGGAAGGATTAACTTATCCTACTTGATAAAATCCTTCAACTCTTTATTAATTGCATTCCACAACTGTTTCTGGTTGATAAAAATATGCTTGACCTGTATATAAAACTAAAGGGGCTAAAAACATTTTTACTGCTTGTATCTTGCTATCTATATCTGTAAAACAGAGCTTCCAATTCCTCAGTTTTTGTATTATCTTTTGTTTAGTCTCTTCCTACGTATCATTAGCTGCCATAACACAGTACTTTTTCTCCCATACTCCTAAGTACTTAATTTTATTATGTCCTCATAAATATGGGTGTTGTTGAACCATTTCATGTGTGGGTACATAGTTTACAGCTGTTGTCTTTGTTTTATCTTCATTAACTATATATCTCAAAAAGACTTGAGACTGTCTCAGAATGTTCCACAACACTGAAGTGTCCTTTGTTGGTTTTATCAGGTGCAAAATATTATCATCTGCAAATAAAGCTAACTTATCTTGATTTTATTTATTTTTATTTATTTTTATTTTACATTTGTTAACCGGGCTAGTCTAGCTGGATATATGTCCATTTTCAGTAGAGGCCCGAGGAGAAAAGCTCCACTCATACTATATTTCAATGGGACAATTTACAGAGTACATAATTAAGTACAAAGTGAATTATCATTTAGTAACATGAATAAACAAAAAATAAATATACATGAAGTATCTAAGGAACATACTATAAAAAAAAAACAATATTGTTGTTCAGTAAAAAGCATTACAAAAATTGTTGTTCAGTATAAAGCATTACGAAAATTTAGGATTAGCAAGAAGGTTTCAAAAGAAATATGAAGAAGAGAAGTAAAACAGGAGATAAGAAGGGAATAAAAAGGAGGAAGAGGGAAAGAAGAAATAGTCTGGAGAGGAGAAGGGTAAGAATGTGTATAAGAGGACAGGGGAGAGATAAAGGAGGAGTAGGTTAGAGCATAAGAGGATAGTAACAGGGCAATAAGAAGTAGGAATAAGTATATTTACTAAGTAAAGTGTAGAGTTCTAGTGGTGGAGGGGAAAGAAGAAATTAGTCAGGAGTCCTACAGGAACAGAGCCAGTGATTTTGGAAATACAGTTTGATTTTTTGTTTGAACAGAGGTAAGGAAGAGGTTAGAGTGATATCAGTGGGTAGCTGATTCCATATCCTTCCTATAGTATTAGTGAACAGAGAGTCACCAGCTAGGTTATGGGACTTTACTGATTTAGTCATGAGTTTGGAAGAAGATCAAGGGAGGTAAGATTATTGTAAGGGATTAAAAGTTGAGAAAGTATAGGGGTGTTATAAGGTTGATAGAGTATCTTGTGAGCAATGGTAAGTTGTGAGATCAAAAGACAGTTTTGTAGCTCAAGCCAGCCTAGGAGTTTTAGGTTGTGACAGTGGTGTGTTTTGAAAGGGTTGCTGGTGGCAAATCGGGCAATGCTATTGTAACAAGTTGCAAGTTTATTTAGGTTGGCCTTCTTAAGGTTAGTGAAGATTGGTGAGGCATAGAAGAGAGTAGATATAAGATGGGAGTGGGCAATAGTAGCTCTGGTAGAAGGTGTGAGAAAAGGTTTGATACGGTATAATGATCCTATTTTTTTATTAACAGTTTTGATGGTGTTATTGATGTGTTGATCAAAAGTCAGATTGTTGTCGATGGTAATTCCTAGCAGTTTAGTTGTTGTGTCAGGAGAAATAACAGTAGTGTCATTAGACAAAATGTTGAAGTTTAATGGGGAGGCTCGAGTGGTAGGAGTGAAAAGGAGAAGTTTTGTTTTTTTAGCATTAAGGAGGAGGTATCGTCTAGTAAACCAAGTTTCTACAGTGTTAAAGGTAGTTTGAGTTAGAGACAGTAGTTCTGTGGGGGTGGATGCTGAGCAAATGATTGTTGAGTCGTCAGCATATTGGATGCAGGTAGCTTGAGGGATGACTGTGTTCAGATCGTTTATGTATAGGGAGAAGAGAAGTGGACCTAAGATAGAGCCCTGTGGAACTCCAATTGAAACAGGCAATAGAGAAGAGATATGATTGTCCCAAAGGACGGCTTGATGTCTGTTGTTAAGATAGGAGGTAAACCATTTTAAAGCCAGGTTATCAAATGAGAGGGATTTAAGTATATTAATAAGGGAAGAGTGGTTCACCATGTCAAAAGCTTTGGAGAGGTCAATAAATAGAGCAGAGGAGAAGATATTGGAGTTTCGATAGTTGTTGATAGTATCTATGAAAGAAAGGAGGGCAGTGGAGGTGCTATGGTGGGGCCTAAAGCCATGTTGACAGTTGGCAATTATGTTGTGAGAAGAGAGATAATGTATGAGTTGCTGATGAATGCATTTCTCCATAATCTTAGCAAGAGGAGAGAGAAGAGCAATAGGTCTAAAGTTAGTAAAGTCAATAGAGTTTCCACCTTTGTGTAGTGGGATGATATGAGAGATTTTCCATATATCTGGTATGGTTCCTTCTTGGATAGTCCTATTAATGAGTAAAGATATAGGGTATGCAATCTGTTTAGCAGCCTTTTGAAGAAAGAGAGAGGGGAGTTTGTCAGCAGAGGGGTGCAGGGTTTCAGTTTAAGAATAAGCTTATAGATGAAGGAGGTAGAGATAGGATGAAGAGTGAAGTTTTGGGATGAATCCATAAGATTATTTGGAGGGTAAAAGTTATTGGCGTTCAGTTGTCTAGCAAGAGATTGAATGGTTTCAATAAAAAAGGTGTTGAAGGCGTTAGCAGTATGGCTAGGGTTGTCTGGGTTTTGCGTTTATAGGGGAGGGAGTTTTAGCTGAACCAGGAGAAAGGAGTTTGTTGATTGAGGACCAGAATTGTTTTGGTTTGTATAATTGGGTTGTTTGAAGATCACAGTAATAGTTCTTTTTGTCAGAGATTATTGCTTTTTTTGTGAGATTTCTAAGTTTGCAAAATGATGAAAATCAGAGGTGGTTCTGTGGTGTCCCCATTTGGCCCAAATTTTATTTTTACTGTGAATTAGTTTCTTTGTTTCCTTAGAGAGCCATGGGGCTGTATTAGACTTCATTCTAATAGAGCGTGTAGGGGCATGTTTATCCAAAATGGAAAGGAAGGTTGAGTTAAAGAATGATACTGCTTCATTAAGAGGAAGTGATTTTAAGAGTTTCCAGTTACATGTTTCGAGATCCTTTTGAAACAAATCACTGTTAAAGTTTTTGGTAGAGCGTATTATTCTAGTGTTAGGGCGGTTTAGATAGTCGGTCTTTACTCTGGAGATATAGGTTAGGCAGTGGTCACTGAGGTCATCGGGCATAGTTCCTACTTTGTAAGAGACATTAACTTTGTTTATAAGTATCCAGTCTAAGATACTCTGTTTCTTATTTGGTTTATTAAACCTAGTTGTGGTGGTAATGGATTGTGTAAAACTATGTAGGTTTATATGACAGGAGGGATTGTTGCTACTAATAGTATTCCAGTCTATATTAAAGTCGCCCAGAATTATAGTTTCTTGGGGGAAGTTTGTGGAAGTCCAGCTGAGGAAGTTTTCTAAGATTGGTATGTTGTTGCCTGGAGGTATGTACATACAGATGATGTAAAGGGCTTTTTGAGCATTTAACTGAAGTTTAGTGATGATGGCTTCAACACTAGGATCTTGGGTTGGGCAGGCTGGGAGGGTGGAGATGCTAAGATGGTTCTTAAATAGAATAGCCACACCACCACCTTTACGCTTAGTACGATCAAGCCTATGTATATTATAGCCTTGGGGTATAATTTCAGTGTCTTTGGTGGCTGGCTTTAGCCAGGTCTCTGAGAGGCACAGAATGTCAAAGTGGTGAATATCTAACAGGGCATGTAAATAGGGTACTTTGTTATTTACACTTCGTATATTTAGATGACCTATGAGAAGGGTGTTATTGAGGTTCGGCTTAGATACTTGAGGGGAGGGATTTGATGGGTCTGGGTTGGGGTGAATATCACCATCTTGTAGGGTTGGAGTATAAGGTCTGGGTGTGAGATTACTTTTAAGAGGGGTTGGTTGTTTCATTTTTTTATCAGAGGGAAAGGTGTAGGTAAGATGATAGTGCCTATGGAATTTGGGAAGGTGATAGCTAGGGGAGGATGTGGAATTTAAGAAGGAGGTAAGAGAGGTGTGGAAGATAGCTGTATGTTTATTTATAAGTTCTGGCTGGTAAATAAGTGGGTGTTCAAAGAAGGTAAGAAGGTAAGAAGAATAAAGAGAGGTACAGAATAATGATAAGAATATTACCAAGGTGGGTGTGTATGGAGCCATTTGTAGGAGTGGTGAGGTAAGGGAAGTTATAAATTAATTGAGCAAGAGAGGGTGAGAGAGGTGAAGTTTTAGGTAAAGTGCAGGGAGGAAGGAAGGAAAGAGGTAATGTGTGGATATGAAGGGGTAAGAAGAGAGAATACAAAGTGTAGGTATGGAGACTAAATGTATATAAGCAGAAGGTAAGGTGTAGAAGAGGAGAGAAGTTAGTTATAGGAGAGTAGGAAGGTTTTAGGAGTAGAGGAAGAAGAGGGGGTGGAAGAGTTTGTATGGAAGGGAGGGGTTAAGTTTTTGGTGGGAAAGAACAGGAAGGGATGTTTGAGATTACCGTAACAATTATATTCTTGAATTTCTGAGTCCCTAATTTTCTTTGCTAGTGGTTTTAAACATAGCAGAAAAATACAAAGGGGAAAGAGGACACCTCTGCCTGATTCATCTGTTCAGAAAGAACTTAACAGAGAGAAACCCCCCCCAACACACTTTAATTTCCACCTCGTATCCCTTATATATATATATATATATATATATATATATATATATATATATATATATATATATATATACATACATATATATATAGCCGCGGTGGTGCAGCGGTAGTGTTGTCGCCTCACAGCAAGAGGGTCTCCCGTTCGATTCTCGTCTGGAGTGCTTTCTGTGTGGAGTCTGCATGTTCTCCCCATGGTTGAGTGGCGTTCGAAAGACATGTGTAGGGCGTGCCTTCGTTGAAGGTTGGGCATCGAGCTGTCACCTCGGCACCGTAAAAATCTACTGCCACTCATTAGCGGACCGGAGTTCTGCTGTGGAGACCCCTAACCGGGAAAAGTCAAAAGAAGAAGAACATATATATCATATATATATATATATATATATATATATATATATATATATATATATATGTATATATCCTCCTAACTAACCTTATTATTGTGTCAGGTAATACAAATGCTTCCATTGCTGTACTCGTAATATCCCAGCTTACTCTGTCAAATGCATCAAGATCAACCAACAATAGTAGTATTTTCTTACATTCTGCTTCCGTCTTTATCATCATTATTCTATTAATGTTTTGATAGACTGCAGTGGTGGTGCTGTGGTAGCGTTGTCGCCTCACAGTAAGACATTGTCCTGTTTGATTCTCAGCTAAAGCGTATTCTGTGTGGAGACATGCGTGAGTGGGCGTACCTTCGTTGAAGGTTGTACGTCAGGGCTGGCAACTCGGTACGTAAAAATCTACTGCCAATCATTAGTGGACCGGAGTTCTGCTGTGGCGACCCCTAACCGGGAAAAGCCGAAAGATACAACATTCTATTAATGTTTTCAAATGTTTGCCTGTCCTCCACAAAATCACATTGATCCACATCTATCAATTTTTGGCAACACCTTTGCCTTTCTTTTAGCCATTGTAGACATAAACACTATATAATCGTGGTTTAGAATCAAAATGGGCCTATGTGAAACTGGATCTGATGGGTCTTTACTGTCTTTAGATATTACATCCACCACAGCTTTCTTCCAGGATATTGGTGCTTTTCTTCCTTTTAAAATACTGTTAAACAAAACCTTCCAGATCTTTATCACTTTTTTCCCTCTTAGTTTCCAAACTTCCAGAGGAATACCATCTTTTCCTGGAGAGTTTCCTGTAGATTGGGTATGCATCACCATTTTGTGTCAGTCCTCCTATCCTAACTGTTATTAATTTGGCTTCTTTTACCTCTAACCCTGCCATACTTAATTATTTCATAAATAGTTCCATTTGTACTTCTCTTGAGTTCCAGATTTATCTTCTTTATACAGATTTTTCATAAAATTTCTGAAATATTTCTAATAGCTCTACATAATATCTGTTTATTATCCTTGTTATAAGCTCCCTAAGTTTGGCAACGACCCTTTCTACTTTCTGGTGCCTTAGACATTGTGCTAAAATATTTTACACTCTGGAGTTATTATGAAAAAAAAAAAAAAACAGTTGACTAATAGCAGTCTTTCTGAATTCATGCATATATCCATGCACTCCCATTCTGCAGATGTTCTTCGTGTTTCACTGTTGCAGTCATCACATTTGGGTTATCTGCCTGCAGGTAGCCCTCAGCCGGCCTGAATACCAGAGTCTTGTATTCTTGCATCGGATGCTGTCTCTTCTTCCATGATGTCAGGTCGTCAGGGGTATAAAACATGCAGCCGATGCCATTACATCAGTCTTTCTTGCCGTGCTGTGCCCGAAGCAGAAGCAGTTAGCAGGTGCCGGTCAGCCTGAAATTTTCGTTTTCAAGTTTCAGAACTGAAGTCTTCAAAAAAACATAAGTACTCCATTGGGGATCTTTTTTCTTGCTCCAACAGATGTCAGTTAAAGTTAATAATTGTCTTACCTGTGGAAAGCAAATACCTCATAAAGATTTTAATTCGTACTGCATTCCTTGCTTAGGCCCAGACCACGACGTCCCTTGCTGTTGGTTTTGTGCCTTGTTCAACCCCCAAACTATTTGTCGTCTGGCTATATTTGCAGCAAATTATTTTGGTACTCGGTATCTGTACTCCAAAATGGCTTTGGTAAGGCATCCGACTACCGATCTTCCGAAAAAACGTAAGGATAAAGACAGAGACAGAACGCATAGGTCCAAAATTGCCGACGATGCTTCCGTTAAGCTATCCGCCAGTCCGCCAGTACTCAGTGAGGCACTTTCGTAGCCCCTGATACCCGCTACTTCAGATTCGCAGGACTCTACTAAGACCCAGTCAGAGTCCAGTATGCCGCGAGATGCTTCTTCGACTATGGAACCTGCGGATGTCTCTACCTTGGATGGGTCTGGAGCCGCTGTGCAGGCACCGGCTTCTGAGGGTGTATTCAGGCCTACAGACTTGCATTTTAAACCAACGCCATCTTCTTCATCCAGGCCTAAAACTTGCACCACGCCTATAAATCCAATGTCCAAACCGCATGGTCAGGCCCATATGCCTAAAACACAAATGCTTAGAATGGCTGAAGACCTTATTACCTTAATTAGAGGAAGCCAGCCTTCCCCCTCTAAGAGACCTAGAACTGATTTTCCTTCTGATTCTTCTGATCAGGAATCTGATATTTCTGTTTCTTCTGATTACCAGGATTTGCCCTTATCTACCTATGAGGATTCTGATGCAGAGGATTCCATTCCCTCTACTCCCCTTCCAGAAGATTTTTCTTTTGGTGAAACCTTACACACTCTTAGGGAGCATTTCTGCTGGGAAAGCTAGGATTACTCTGACTCCAAAAAGAGTCTTAGGGAATTCTTACTCCTTCCTCAACACAGGCCTTTAGCTCTCCCTCCTGTTCTGGACATTGTAGATGATGCTTTTTTGGAATCCAACCTTTCCCCAGAAACTTTACCTCCAGCTCCCAGAAAACCTGACAGGTATTACAGAGTGCCTGACTCTCACAAGTTCCTCTTCAAAAATCCTACTGCCGATCCAGAGACCATTTCCCAAGGACCAAGAGGAATTAAAGCTACTGCTGCCAAAAATCCTACCCCTTCTGATAGAGATTCTAGAGCCTTGGACAAATGGGGTAAGAAGGTATACACTTCTGCTACTTTGGCCATTAGGGCTTTAAATTGCTTAAAGTACCAGCGGTATATTATGGGACTACTTAAACAGAAAATGATGTTGATTCCTGACTGTGCTGAACACAAAGAATTACAGGATTTAATGCATTCTGCAGAACAAGTTGGTAAACATACTTTGCAATATGGTTTTGACTCTTTAGAAGTATCTTGCAGGGCTGCTGTCACTGGGTCTGTACTTAGAAGGCATGCTTGGCTTAAGGAGCAAAACTTGCCAGATCATGTTAAAGCTAAATTACTGGATGCTCCCTTAAACCAAGATCGCCTGTTTGGCAACAAAGCAGAAGAAGTCCAAAAAAAGATGGAGGAAAAAGCTAAATCTATGAAAACTGTTAAAGATTTCCTGCAAGTACAGCCTCCCAGATTTAGTATGTATTGTCCGTCAAAGAATTGGTCCTTTCCAGTCTCTTCCAGGCCTTTTCAGTCCATACCCAGGAACAGCAGACCACCTAGGTTACAGTCTCAGGCTACACACAGGCCTAAGCAGTGGGGGGCGCCCACTTCCAAAGCAGGGAGTAGTAAGGCACCCCCCCATGGAAAAATGGTGCAATGACTTAACCTTACCCCTTCCAAGCCCTGCTCTACTGCCTGCTCCCTTAGGAGGAAAGCTTGCCCTGCATGCAAAAAACTGGGAACTCATTACCCAGGACAAATGGGTTTTGAATATAGTTTCCCAAGGATACAGATTCCACTTTCACACCCTACGAACCCCAAACGGTTGGCCAGACCTACCCCCAAATCAATGTGCAGAGGCCCAACAGCAGGTTCTCTGTCTTTTAAGTATCAGGGCTATTCAGCCTGTCCCAGCAGAAGAAAGGGGACAAGGTTTTTAATTAAAGACTTTTCCTGGTGCCCAGAAAAGACAGCTGCTGGTGTCCTATTCTGGACATCTCTATTCTAAACACCTTTTTGGTAATCCCAACATTCAGAATGCTAACACTTCAACACCTGCTTCCTATGCTAGGCAAAGATGCCTGGTTGGCAACCTTAGACTTAAAGGAAGCTTACCTGCACATTCCAGTAAGGGAATCTTGCAGGAAATACCTATGCTTCAGGGCAGACTCCATGCACTATCAGTTCTCTGCACTTCCCTTTGGCTTATCTACTGCACCCAGGGTATTCACAAAGTGTCTAGCTCCAGCCATTGCATTTTGCAGGCAGAGAAAATTTCAAATATACCCATACTTGGTCAATTGTCTGATTCAAGCAGAAAGCCAGAACTTGCTATTAAATCATCTGGCATTCGTAAAGAAACTTCAAACCTCTCTGGGGTACACAATAAACGAAAGGAAATCTCACCTAGTACCCTGCCAACAGAGTGTATTCCTGGAAGCAAGCTTGAACACAACTTCCTAGATGGCTTTCCTCACTCCAGAGAAACAAGTTTATTTGGCAACCTACTTCAAACTATTGGCCACAAAGATCCAGCTATCTGCAAGGAACATTCTGCAAGCCCTGGGGTTCATGGCCTCTTGTATTCTACTAATTCCATATGCAAGACTGCATATGAGGAAACTACAATGGTATCTAAAAAGCCTATGGTGTCAACATTCTCAGGACCTGGAATCAATGATTCCTATTATTCCTTGTATAAAGACAGAGTTCCTTTGGTGGGCAGAGGCCTGCTACCACAACAAGGGGCTCCCTTTCACTCTACCCCCTGCCGCCTAAACCCTAACAACAGACGCATCAGACTATGCATGGGGAGCTCACTTGACAGGGCAGTGCATTCAGGGCAAATGGAACCTGAGACAGATGCACCTGCATGTCAACCGAAAAGAAATGTTAGCTGTGCAGAATTCCATGACAGCCTTCAAAGACCGCATTCTTCCAGGACAATTATTGGTAAAGACAGACAACACCACAGTTATGTGGTACATAAACAAGCAGGGGGGAACCCCCTCATACCCTCTGTGCAGACTAGCCGTGGCTCTGTGAAACACAGCCTTTATCTACTGAGTGCACCTGCAAGCTCAATTCCTGCCAGGCAAGCTAAATTCACTGGCAGACGACCTAAGCAGAATTTCATGGACCCACACAAATGGAAACTGGAACCAAAAATATTCAACCTCTTGAGGAACAGATGGGGGACTCCAGAAGTAGACCTGTTTGCATCCCCTCAGAACTACTAATTGGACAAATTCTGCACAAGGACTTCCCACAGTCAAGCCTGGAAAGTGGATGCCCTGTCCTTTACCTGGGAAAGCCTCTCAGTTTATGTCTTTCCCCCTCTGCCTCTCCTCTTGAAGGTTCTGCTAAAGATCAAACAGGACAAGCCAAGGACAATATTGATTGCACCAGACTGGCCTCGCCAGCACTGGTACCCCCTCTTGCGCAGTATGACAATACTGAAACCATGGCACCTGCCTCAAACCCCTTCCCTGCTGTCCCAGCAGGTGGGCCAGATTCTGCACCCTCAGTTTCAAACCCTGAACTTTGCAGCCTGGCTAATTCCATGACCTCTCCAATAGCATCCCTCAGTAAGCAGGTGTTAGATGTCTTTCTGGAGGCAAGGAGGTCTAGTACTAGAAAATCCTATGCTGAAAAGTGGAAAAGATACTGTTCCTGGAGCCAGACTTAGGGGATGGGCACAACGGTGCCCAGCTTACCTCATATTCTTCAGTACTTAACAGAAATGCTCCACAAGGGCCTATCCTTCTCGTCAATTAAAATTCATGCATCTGCCATTTCAGCACATTATAATACTGAGCCACCCCTCTTTTCTCACCCCCAGCTAAAGCAATTCCTTAGAGGGGCCAAAAACTTAAGATCCCCCAGGAGAGCCCCTACTCCAGCCTGGGACCTTCATTTTGTATTGGAAAAGCTCACTCTCCCTCCTTTTGAGCCAGCTGCAACTGCAGAGTTGAAATTCCTTTCTTGGAAAACAGCCTTACTTCTAGCCATCACTTCAGGTAGAAGAGTGTCTGAATTACAGGCTGTTATGCCAGTGGAACCCTTCATTATCTTCCATGCAGACATGGTTTCTCAAAGGGCCAACCCTTCCTTTATGCCCTAGGTGGTGTCTAGTGTGGCCTCATTTGCCTACCTTTTTCCCTAATCTACAAAACAAAGGAGAACGAATACTGCACTCTCTGGATGTGCACAGACAACTTAGATTTTATTTGGACAGGACTAAGCCTCTTAGAAAATCTGAACAGCTGCTAGTTGGCTTTGCTGCAGAGGCAGTAAGGAAGGCCATTTCAAAGCAAACCTCTTCTAAATGGATAGCCCATTGCATTCATTTCTGCTATAAGCACCATGGAAAACCTACCCCACAGGGGATAAGATCACATTCCACCAGGGCTGCATCTACCTCTGCAGCCTTTCTCAGAGGAGTTCCTACCAGAGACATCCTAGAAGCTGCTATCTGGAGCTCTGTACATACCTTCACCAGGCATTACCACATGTCTATTTTTTCTAAATCCAGAGCTGGTTTTGCCACAGCAGTCTTGCAGGGCTTAATAGCTGATCCTAATGCTCTCTGGCTTCCTCCTCCTTTCCTTAGCTTTGGGAATCAACCCAAATGTGATGACTGCAACAGTAAAACGCAAAGAACATAGTACAGTTGTGTACACTTACCATAAATGTAGATGTTCGAGTGTATTCACTGTTGCAGTCCTGGTTACCCTCCCTCCAGCCCCCTGACTTCTCTTGGCTCTACCATTCCTTCTTGTTTGATGTATTTAAGCTTTCTGGTGTACTTGTTTTTTGATGGAGGTGTACCATAACATATAATTGCTTCCCTTTGTGGGGGCACCTGACATCTGAGGCATGAAAAACTATTGTAATGGCATCGGCTGCATGTTTTATACCCCTGACAACCTGACGTCATGGAAGAAGAGACAGCATCTGATGCAGGAATCCAAGACTCTGGCATTCAGGCCGGCTGAGGGCTACCTGCAGGCAAATAACCAAAATGTGATGATTGCAACAGTGAATACACTTGAACATCTACATTTATGGTAAGTGTACACAACTGTAATTTGTGCCTGTTCTTGCTCTGTGTGATGTCCCCCTGTTCTGCAATACTTTAACCTTTATCATTCCGTCTAAATAATTTTTGCTACTTCTTAACCATATCTCTTTTTCTTTTATTTCTACACTATTTTTAAACTCCACTTTCATTTTATCGCACTCCCTAGCTGTATTTTCTGAAGAGATTTCTATTTTCCATAATAACTCCTGAGTAATTTCGACTACCCATTCCTTAAATTCCTTTCTGTTTAACAGATAGGCGAGAAAGCGCTAGTGTCTCATTTTTATGTCATTACCCTGCATTTTTATTTTAATTTTTATTGGCTCGTGATCTGACATAGTTATTGGGTGCCTCTCAAAACTTTCAATTAAATGCATGTGTTCCTGAGAAATACAATGTCTGTGTAGCTTAGCTATGTTTTTGTACTTGGAGAATAATATGTAAATTCTCTCCAAGCTCCTACTAATGAATTTATGTTTAATACCAAATATTTTCATAAATATTTTCAAAAAGCTACTCTCTTTTGTTATATTTTCCATTCTAGGCCCTCAAGATACATCCTCACTATTGCAAATCAAATTCCAATCCCCACCTATAAGTAATATTTCCTGCTGAAAGATGATTATTTCTCCCAGAATTTTCTTAAGCTCCATTGTCACAGTTTTATATGGAATATAACTACATGACAATATAATCCTCCTGTCATGCCAGTAGCCCCTTGCTACTATGAATCTACCATTATTATCTTTTTCCCCTCTTCTGTTACTATTTCAGCTCCTGCAGCAATTAATATAAGTACTCCCCCTTTCCATTCTTCCAGGTATTCCACTGAGTAACAATCCTAAAATCCTATCTTTATCAAATTCACATGCCCATTTCTTCCCAAATGTGTCTCCTGTAGCATAGCTATTTGCTGTGCATTTCTTAATATAGGTCACTGCTCTTTCTTTTTTTTTGTGTATACCTGTGAGACCATTCAAGTTCAAAGATAATATGGAAAGTGTAGCCATTATGATAAGAAGTTATTATTCTAACCTTTTACAGCCTTTTTTAAATGTGTAGGTTCAGATTTTGTGTTACACACATACACTAATGTTTGTCAGGTTGATCTTTTATACAGTTGCTTCTTGTCTTATCCATTTGAACTTATTTCACAGCTTACAATTTTTTTGTAATGAAAACCCTCAAAAAAAAAAAAAACACATTCCCAGAACACACCCATAACCTATCAAATCAATGTAAACACAAAAACATGCAAATCTCCAAATAAAGAATTTAACCCCCCTGATAGGAACAATTGATCCAGATGGACAGCTATACTCACAAGCTTTAATTGACCTATAGTTAAGGTTGTCCATGCTAAGATGCATGTTACAACCTGTGCTTCTACTTACACTAGTGCTGTTTGTTTTTGTCTTATCTTTATTCCTGTTGCAGATGTAGAATATATCTTGAGTGCATTCATAAAAATTATCTTTTGGCCATTGAAAGAAAAAAGTATTGTTTTTATTACTGTTTTATCAGCTTGTCTCCCTAGAAACATGATGACCAGATACACAATTGCCTTCAGCTACATGTTTCTCACGTTGCACTGTGAACATTTATTTGATAAAGAAAAACTTTTCATTACATTCAGTGTTATATTATTTACTTGTTTCCACTTAAAATTTGTTGTTAGATCAAGCCTAGGGCTTTAATCGTGTCATTGCCCTATGCAAAAGTAAGAAAAAGCACATCAGTGTTACTTTTATGATGATCTGTATACTTTTACAGCCCATCTATCACCTCAACAACCCAAGACTGCAACCTATTGTCTTAAACATACTTTTCTCCAGGCTTTCTTCTCTTACACTGCAGTATTTACATTTCTTACAGGAAGAAAGAAAGAAGGAAAAAAGGTATTTACTTTAGTATTCCGATAATTTGCAAACATAACTGAAAATGCTTTATTATGCAACATGCAGTATATGTCATGTTTTATAAAAATAGTGTTAAGAACAAAAATAGTTTTAGTTACAGTTACCATCTTCCTTCCTCTTCCATTCTCCTTAATTCTGTTCCAAACAATAGCATGAAGTAGGGATGATCAACTACAGTGCCCCCTTTGGTATGTACCTAACCAGGCATATCCAACAACTGGAATATCCACAGATGTTCCTCACTAAAACAATACAGGGTGTAAGTAAAATGTCTTATGCAGACTGCCTCAAGGCCTTGCCTTGTATTCTGTCTCCTACAAGCCACTAAGGGGAGATCTATGCCTGGCATACAAGGCATTGTCAAACACACTGTAATGGACCTCCTGTGTATCCACAAAAAAAAAACAGCACCGGAATTACCCATTCTAAAGACTTAAACCTTGCCTGTGATATAAAAAGGGCCTGCTGGAAAGAGAGGTATATATTCCAGAGACTACCCATTCTCTGGAACAGGCTTCCCATCCATGTGAAGCAGAGTTCCTCCCTAATCCAATTCAAGTGTAACTTGGACAATTATATGGGGAACAGGAAATTCATCTCAGGCTTGGCACCCATCTCTCTAATGGACACAGGCACCCTGTAAATGTTTCATCTGCCAAGCCCCTGCGTACACTTATCAAAGGTACCAAAACTTGTCAGAGATTTGGGATGCATGGCTAGGCTTAAAAAGGCCCTTGTGGTCTTTAGCCTACTAAGCACCTGTGAACCTATATGCTTTGGACTCCCCTACCAGTTAACAGGGTAAAAAATTCCAATATTTCAAGGTTTCCTTGTTCAGCCATATTTTACAAATGTGACTGATGCTTTGTAATCCCACATGTATTAATTAATTTCCGAATCAGTGGGTTTCTTCATGTTTATCTCCATCTCCCAACTCCAGTCTTGTTCATTTCCAACATGTTCCTGGTTCTTCAAGTCACCTCTTTTGCTTTTCTCTGTCTCTCAAGCATTTTCCTTTGGAACATTGGAAAGAGTTTCACTGGCAAAGCCTCCCTATAAGTTTTATTATGGGAAGAATAAGAAACAGAGTCTCTTTCTGTTTTGTAACTCACCTTTTGTTGGACAAACTTTTTTATTTCCTCTGTAGCATGTTCTTCATCAAAAAATGACTGATCCTCCGTGAAAAAAATATTCTGAAGATAAGATGTGTGAAACATTTTTCTAGTTTACTTTGTACAGCAGGGTGTGACTCACCCTTGCTTAATAATGTGATGTCACCTATGTACTGAATTAATACTAAATTCCCACAATAAGAAGATAAGGGCTTAAAATATAAATTGAAGAGAAAGGTTCCCAGAATTGATCCTTGGGGGAACACTTTATGTGCCCAGAGCTCATTGGAGCATTCCAACACTCATTTTACCCTACATATTCTGTCCTTTCTTTACATAATTTGAAAACCAGTTCTGGCTATTTTTGATATATGACCTGTGTAAGTAGCTGGTAGTCTAGCCTTAGGACAGTCATGAAGGGCAGGTGGAAATGCCATGAGTTGATTTAGGGTTAGGAATAATGCCAACTGTCCTTTATTCTTACCATTGTGGAAATAATCAAATACAGACAGCAAAGCTGTGTTGGCAGAAAAAAAATTAATGCTGGGACCAGCAAAGTGTGTTGTTTACTTTCATAAGTTCTATAGTCACTGATGAAGGATGTTAATGTAATGATTACTATAGCTAATGGGCCGTAAATGTTCCTTCTGTCAATATATCACTGTTATGTAGCAGTATGAAGTGAGTTTCTTCTTTTGTTTAAATAGAAAGGACTTTAGGTATGCCCTATCTGTTTTGTCACCTTGAGCTGAGTTTATGTTAACATTTGTATTTTCTGGTGCAAAGCTGCTGTCAAAAATTTTGCTGTTACATACTAGTATTGTTTAACTTATTTCACAATGTCAGGTTCATGCCAGAGTTAGATGAAGCATGTTATTTTTAATGTTCATTCAACTTTAAATTTGTTTCTGCCACTGGATGTCACTTTTTAACTGTATTATATTGAGTTTAAAAGTTTGTGTCTTTCAGATGTCAAAAGTCTTTCCTGTTTTCAGTAATATAGAAAAACACATTGAACAATTTCCCTGGCTGGAAAGCTATTTTCTTTAATCAATTCAGCATTTACTTTAGAGCAGCTAAACTATCAATTGTATTTATAAAGGTCTAATTTTTTTCAGACTTATAAGTTATTTTTTTTAGTTCTAGCCTACTGTATATGAATGAACACAGAGAAGCTGAGACCTCTACAATATAATTTCCTTTCCCCCCAGTGGAATTTTACTGTACATTTTGTAGTAAATTGTCTGATTTATAAAGAGAATGCCAGATTAATTTTTTTCAGAGCATAGCCAGCCTTAGGCATAGGCCAACTAGGCGGCTGCCTAGGGTGCCACTCTAGCAGGGGCACTTTTCCAGTATTTATTTGATGTAGGTGACCAGGATGGGGGCACCAGGTGGTGTGGTAGGGGGTGCTGTAGAGCCCTTTTGCCTAGGGCACCAGTTGACCTAAGGCCACTCCTGCTTCAGAGTACTCAGATTTAAGCATTGTCATTCCCCATACATTCTTAAGAGTGTGCTTTTGAGTGTTAGCAGCAAAGATAGCATAAAATTTAAAAAGCCGAGCTTCCATGTTTTTATTTATTTAATGTCTTACTTATCCTGAGTCAGGGAATCCTGATTATGCTCAGGGAGAGAAAGCTATTTTACAGTGGTGCTGAGTCAAACAGAGATGTTAGCATGATGGCTAAAGCAGGAAATGTTAGCAGCCCTAGAGTGACGTAAGTTTACTCCTGAAAAAATATAGGGTAGTGGCATGTATTTTACTGAATCTCAGGAATATGAATGTTAACATATCCATTCCAACCTTGATTTGTCATTGCAGCAGCTAAATATGAAAGAAGATTATTGCTATATCTTATTTTATTTATTGACATTTGTTGACCGGGAAAGTCCACTTGGTCAGAATAACCCATTTTCAGTGGAGACCCTGGGATTCTTATGAGTGCACACTTCACAGCTTTTTGTACTTTTTCTTTCTGCATTGCAATTTGCACTTATTTTAAACTACATTTCAAATCTAATAAGGTTGTCTAAATATTCCATTCTAATAAAGTTGCCTAAGTAGTCATTTGTTTTGTGTTTCTTGTTTTTCTTTTTGGTGCAACTGCAGTAGATGTTATTATATAGAGATTTGAACATGTGATACAAAATGCCCCATTAACTTGCAAAGGTTTTCAAGAGGGCAATCATAACAAAACATATGCACTGCTAAGAGTGCTGTTACAGTTCAGATAACGTGACTTGACAAAACATTGTATTCTGAGATTAAAGAATAATCTGATAAAAGTTTAGTGATATGTTTGTCACTCGGTACAAATCCAGGTCAGGTTATATTTCAGACTGAAGCTTTACGTTAAATGATGATGTTATTTACCTTATTTTGAAAAACATATCATTTTCTACTCTCATGTTCTTTGTGGAGATAATGTTTGATATACATTTTATTTTGTTTTCTTTAGAATGTGTATATCTCCAGCATGCTGAATGATGTACTGTATTTCTCTAAAATAAATTATTTTGGGCATGTCTCTGTGTTCATTTTAAATTCTACAGTTTGAAATTATCACCAGTTAAATATTTCTACTTTGAAGCCTTGGAGAACTGTGTATTTTAACACTTTCAGTGGATTACTGTGTACAAACAAGTGTTAAATTCATGTTGCACACTCTTCTTCTGTGTTTCTTAGAATTTGTCAACATTATAAGCATTTTACTCTAAGTCTGAGGTATGTATGTATGTAATGGCTTATTCCCCAGTTTCCTGGCCTAGACTGTATTGATAAAAGATATCAGAGGATTAAACCATGCAATCAAAGGGACAATTCTGTCTTTGACTGGATGCATTTAACCTATTTCTTGCAAATGCAGTCCATAGCCTTTCAGGCAGGTGTTCATTCTGCACATTGAAAAAAGGAATATAATGATATTAAATTGTGGTTTAGAGATTGCTGTAGTGGCTAATTTCTTTTGATCAGGCAAATGAAGAAGTTAAGAGAGCTATCCATCATAAACAAATGTCATCTAGTCGAGAGCCTCCTAAAATGTCATGCTGAGTCAAAGTATATGCATTAGTTCACGTCCCTTTTCTGCTCATTTAAAGACATCAAAAGATGGAGCCACATCAGATAACATTGTGTGAGACTTGCGTATAGCCTTACTTATACGGTCTAAATTTTCATAAAACTCGTGGAGAAATCTAGTCTCTTCCCAAGAATTTTACTAGCTTTAAATACTATGATGTTGTGTCTTAGAAGTGGCTCTGATGGTTTATTCCCCAACCTCCAATGACACAAAAATACAGTAACATTTTAATTGCTAATTTTAAGTCTGGACTATTTTATGCTACAGCTAAGAAGTGAGATGGTTTTCTACATTTTGTCCCAGAGGTGATAAAACTTTCAGCAGGGACATTTCTGGCTCTTTTTTACAATGTATTAATGAGTATCTTCATGATACGTAGAACTGGGCTGCACAGGAAGAAGTTTCTGCACTGCGTCATTAGCCGTAAGATTAAGCACCAGATGCCTGCTTCTCCATAAGAGCCCATAATTGTTGAAGGAAATGCATAATGCTAGTTAATGACAGTTTAACTGAATGTGAGCAAATATTTTAGCCCATCTTAACAGCTAGCTTATCTGATCATGGATGTCTCATACTCTAGACGGAATGCACATTTTTCATTTCAGGGGATTTGGTCTCTTGCACATGTACAGTGTGACTACTTATAGTTGCTTCCTTTTCTCATCTCTTCATACTCTTCTGTCATTACAGTCTCCCTTTCTGTATTGCCTTGTTTTTCCTAACACAACTACTATAGCCTCTGTTCTTACTAGAAACCAGTGAAGCACAGATTGAAAGAAGGTCTGTATAATGTTGGCAGTACTCATTTTCTCTCAGAACATTCAGATCTGTGTAATGTTGGCAGTACTCCTTTCTCTCAGAACATTAAGATGTTCATCGTGTTACACTGCTGCAGTCATCACACTTGGGTTATCTGCCGTCAGGCGGTCCCGCAGTCAGCCCGAGTTCCAAAGTCTTGGTCTGGCGTCGGTTGCTGTCGCTTCTTCCCTGACGTCAGTGCGACAGGGGTATAAAAGAGGCAGCCAACGCCATTTTCTTCAGTCTTTCTTGCCTCGCGGTGCCCAAAGCAGAAGCAGTTCGCAAGTGCCGGTCGGCCCACTCCTGAGATTTTCAAATCGAATTTCAGACCGAAGTCTTCAATAATGCTAAGTACCCCGTTGTGGAACCTTTTCTTGCCTCAGTCCGATGTCGGAAAAAGTTAATAATTGCATTACTTGTGGGAAGCAAATACCTCATAAGGATTTTCATTCTTATTGTATCCCTTGCCTAGGCCCAGACCATGACGTCACAGGTTGTCGGTTTTGTGCTAGGTTTAACAAACGAACTATTAAACGTCGGTTTGATTTCGCCCGACATTATTTTGGTAGAAAATTTAATTATACCATGCCGTCGGAGCAACCGACGACCGGGATGCATAAAAAGCGCAAAGATAAGGACAGGCAGCCGAGACCCAAACCAGACACCGAGGCCTCTGCTAGGCCAGTCGCCGGTTCTCCGGTTTGCAGTGAGGTGCCTACGCAGCCCCTGACAACCACTGATTTAGAACCCCAGCCTGCATCCGACTCCCAAGCGGAGATTGCAGGGCCTCCAGAGCCTTTATCTTTAGGCCCTTCTGACTCCATGGCTGATGGAGATTCCGGTGCAGTTGAAAGGCCATCAGTTGCTGAAGGTGTCTTCAGACCAACTACACTTACTATTAAATCCTTTGCAAAACTGAAAACTCCATTAAAAGTAAGGAAGCCTGTACAGCAGTCTCCAGTGCAAGGCCCCATGCCTAAGAAACAGATGCTTAAGATGGCTGAAGACTTAATTACCCTAATCAGGGGTTCCCATCCCCCACCTGACAAAAGGCCTATACAGGAGGAGGACTACGCTTCCTCTGACCAGGTTTCCATTACCTCAGATTCTTCTGAGGAACAGGAGTACTCTTTTCCCCCTTATGAAGACTCTGATGCTGAAGTGTCCATTCCTTCAGCATCTCCCCCAGAAGACTTCTCTTTTGGGGAAACTTTACATACCATGAAGGAATAGTTCCACTGGGAAGGCCAGGATTACTCTGATTCTAAAAAAAGGCTCCGAGAGTTCCTCTTACTACCCCAGCACAGACCCCTTGCTATTCCACCTGTGTTAGACATTGTGGATGATGTTTATTCAGAATCTAGCCTTAACCCAGATTCATTACCTCCTGCACCAGCCAAACCAGACAGATACTACAGAGTCCCTGACTCACATAAATTCCTATATAAAAGCCCTGTTGCTGACCCAGAAACCATTTCCCAGGGTCCCAAAGGGGTTAAGGCCTCTACTGCTAAAAATCCTGTACCGTCTGAAAGGGATTCTAGAGCACTAGACAGATGGGGAAAGAAAGTATATACCTCAGCTACTCTAGCTATGAGGGTCGTAAATTGCCAGTTTCACATGCTGAAATATCAACAATATTTGATGTCTCAATTAAAACAAAAAATGAGCACACATACAGAGCAGCCCGATTATAAGGAAATGCAAGATTTGTTGCATGCAGCAGAACAAGTGGGAAAACATACTTTGCAATGTGGATTTGTCATTCGTAGGCATGCTTGGTTAAAAGAACAAACTTTACCTGATCATATTAAAGCAAAGTTATTGGATGCACCCTTACAGCCGGATGTTTTATTTGGTGTGAAAGCAGAAGAGGTTTTAAAGAAAACGGAGGATAAGGCAAACTCTATGCAGACGGTCAAGGATTTTTTACAGGTCCAACCCCCTCGTTTCAGCAGAAATTGGCCAACTAAAAACTGGTCCTTTCCAACTTCTGACAGACCTCAGAGGGGCAAATACAGACGCCCAAGGGGCAGAGGTCAGCCACAAGGCTCTTACAAGCCACGACAATGGGGTGCCACAACCCAGAAAGGAGGAGAAGAAAGGTCTCAAACTATCAGAAGACAATCACAATGACTTACCCCTCAGACTGCCAAGCAAATCACTCTTGGTAGCTCCCTTGGGAGGAAAACTTGCACTTTTTGCAGACAAATGGCACATCATCACAAAAGACAAATAGGTCCTAAATATTGTAACTCAAGGATACAGGTTCCACTTCCACACTTTACCAAGGATAAAAGGAATGCCAAACCTGCCATCAAATCAACGGGCAGAGGCTGAAAGACAGATTACAGCACTCATGGACATGAGAGCCATTCGACAGGTTCCTACACAGGAGCAAGGACAAGGATTTTACTCAAGACTCTTTCTGGTTCCCCGAAAGGACAAAGCCTGGAGACCCATTCTGGACCTTTCAATTCTAAACATATACCTGGAAGTACCCAAATTCAAGATGCTCACACTACAGCAACTTCTTCTCATGCTGGGCAAGAAGGCTTGGCTAGTAACATTGGACCTCAAGGAGGCATACCTGCATGTCCCTATCAGACAAAATTGCAGAAGATACCTCTGATTTATAGCAGGTACAACTCATTACCAATTCTCTGCACTGCCCTTTGGCTTATCTACTGCGCCCAGGGTCTTCACAAAATGCCTGGCAACAGTAATTGCATACCGCAGACAAAGAGGAATCCAAATATATCCATACCTGGATGACTGCCTTATTCAAGCAGACAGCAAGGACATTCTTTTAAAACATCTGGTGTTTGTAAAAAACCTACTAAGTTGCCTAGGGTACACAGTAAATGAAAAGAAGTCAAAACTAGTGCCCTCACAAGACATAATATTCCTGGGTGCCAGCTTAAATACAATGACCCAGATGGCTTATCTCATGCCAAACAAGCAAGGACAACTGACTCAATACTTCAAAATGATGGCAACAAAGACCCAACTCCCTGCAAGAAAAATTCTGCAGGCCTTGGGATTCATGGCATCTTGCATACTATTAATACCATATGCCAAACTGCATATGAGGAAATTACAATGATACCTGAAAAGCATATGGACTCAACACAGCCACAGCTTGGAAACAATAATACCACTAATTCCCTGGCTTCAACAGGAGTTTCTATGGTGGGCTCAGGCATGTCACCTCAACAAGGGTCAGCCTTTCTCCTTGCCCACAGCCAGGCAAACAATGACAACAGATGCATCGGATTACGTCTGGGGAGCACACATGGCAGGACAGTGTATTCAGGGCAAATGGTCTGCAGATCAAATGCATCTCCACATCAATCAAAAAGAGATGCTAGCTGTTCAAAATGCCCTAACAGCTTTCAAGGACCTCCTACATCCAGGACAACTTCTAATAAAGATGGACAACACCACAGTGATGTGGTACATAAACAAACAAGGGGGCACACATTCCTACCCCCTATGCAGGCAAGCAATGACCTTGTGGAACACAGCACTGACCTACCAAGTTCAACTACAAGCACAATTCCTGCCAGGAAAGAAAAATACATTGGCAGACAAACTAAGCAGAAATATCATGGATCCTCACGAGTGGAAACTAGACCCACAAGTATTCACAATGATAACTCAAAAATGGGGGAGCCCAGACATAGATCTGTTTGCCTCCCCCCAAAACTACCAACTGCAAAAGTTTTGCACAAGGACATACCACACACTAGCTTGGAAAGTGGACGCCGTCTCATTCAGTTGAAAAACACTAACAGTGTATGCCTTTCCTCCACTGCCTCTTCTGGCAAAGGTGCTGCTAAAAGCCAAATTAGAGAGGCCACAAATGATACTCCTTGCTACAGACTGGCCATGCCAACACTGGTATACAATATTAAGGAACATGGCTCAAGGTCCACCATGGATTTTACCTCAAATTCCTCACCTGCTGACTCAGCAAAACGGTCAGATTCTACACAGCCAGCTCAAGACTTTAAATCTGGCTGCATGGCAGATTATCTAAACAACCAGTCAACACTTCTCTCTACAGCTGTTATGGATGTCATTCTGGAGGCCAGGAGACCCAGCACCAGGAAAACCTACTCAGACAAATGGAAAATATTCTGCGCCTTTAACCAGGCTAAAGGCCAAAATCCTCTTGTCCCAAATATTCCTCAGATTCTGCAATATTTAACTGAGATGTTGCACAAAGGCTTTTCCTTTTCATCTATAAAGATCCACGCTTCAGCTATTTCAGCTCATTACAACACGGATCCTCCTATTTTTTCACATCCATTATTAAGACAGTACCTCAGAGGGGCTAAAAACATAAGACCGCCCCGAAGAGCACCAACACCAACTTGGGACCTCAACTTTGTTTTGGAAAAACTTACACTACCGCCCTTCAACCCAGCTTTTTCAGCTGATTTACAATTTTTATCATGGAAAACTGCCCTGCTGCTAGCAATAACTTCAACACAAAGAGTCTCAGAGCTACAGGCCCTAATGGCAGTGGAGCCTTTCATCATTTTTCATCAAGACAGAGTCTCTTTACAAACTAACCCTTCCTTTATGCCAATGGCAGTATGTGGCTCTAAACCAAACCATTCATTTACCCACCTTTTATCCAAACCCCCAGAATAAAGTGGAATAGCTCCTACACTCTTTGGACATTCACAGGCAATTACATTTCTACTTGGATAAAACAAAGGTTTTCAGAAAATCTGATCAGCATTTTGTATCCTGTGCTGCAGGATCTCAAGGAGAGCCTATATCAAAACAGACCATTTCAAAATGTATAGGACATTGTATCTGTTTCTGCTACACACACCATGGGAAACCTGTACCTGGTAACATTAGGCCTCATTCCACCAGGGCTACAGCAACATCAGCAGCCTTCCTCAGAGGGGTACCAACCAAGGATATTTTGGGAGCTGCAACTTGGAGTTCAGTGCAAACCTTCACCAAGCACTACCACTCACCTCTATACTCAAAAACCAGAGCTGGCTTTGCCACTGCAGTTTTGCAGGGCCTACTAGCTTCTCCAAACCCTGTTTAGTACCAACCGCCCAGCTTTAGCTTTGGGATTCAACCCAAGTTTGATGACTGCAGCAGTGTAACACGATGAACATAGTACAATTTTGTACCTACCATAAATGTAGATGTTCGCGTGTTCACACTGCTGCAGTCCAGGTTACCCTCCCACCTTCCCCTCTTCTTACCTGGGTTTTATCTATAGCTCCCTGTTTATACAATCTCTAAGATGTATTTCTATATGGTGTATTTGCTTACAGCTGTAGCTATTGTTTTCTACTTATGTAATTTATTTAGGATTATGTATTGCCTTCCTATTTGTTGGCACCTGACATCTGGGGCAAGAAAAACTGAAGAAAATGGCGTTGGCTGCCTCTTTTATACCCCTGTCGCACTGACGTCAGGGAAGAAGCGACAGCAACCGACGCCAGGCCAAGACTTTGGAACTTGGGCTGACTGCGGGACTGCCTGACGGCAGATAACCCAAGTGTGATGACTGCAGCAGTGTGAACACTCGAACATCTACATTTATGGTAGGTACAAAACTGTACTTTCTGTGTAATGTTGGCAGTACTCTTTTCACTCAGAAAATTCAGATGTGTAATGTTGGCAGTACTCCTTTCACTCAGATCATTCAGATCTGTGTAATGTTGGCAGCACTCCTTTCATTCATAACATTCAGATCTGTGTAATGTTGGCAGTACTCCTTTCAGTCAAAACATTTCATATCTGTGTAATGTTGGCAGTTCTCCATTCTCTCAGAACACTAAGTTCTGTGTAATGTTGGCAGTACTCCTTTCACACAGAACATTGAGATTTGTGCTCATTTCACTCAGAACATTCAGATCTGTGTAATGCTGGCAGTACTCCTTTCACTCAGAAGATTCAGATCTGTATAATCATGGCAGTACTCCTTTCACTCAGAACATTCAGATCTGTCTAATGTTGGCAGTACTCCTTTCACACAGAACATTCAGATCTGTACTCCTTTCACTCAGAACATTCAGATCTGTGTAATGCTGGCAGTACTCCTTTCACTCAGAACAATCAGATCTGTACTCCTTTCACTCAGAACATTCATTTCTGTGTAATGTTGGCAGTACTCCTTTCACTTAGAACATTCAGATCTTATAATGTTGGTGGTATTCCTTTCACTCAGAACATTCAGATCTGTACTCCTTTCACTCAGAATAATCAGATCTGTGTAATGTTGGCAGTACTCCTTTCACTCAGAATATACAGATCTGTGTAATGTTGGCAGTACGCCTTTCACACAGGACATTCAGATCTGTGTGATGGCAGTATTCCTTTTACACAGAATTTTCAGATCTGTGTAATGATAGTAATCCTTTCACTACGAACATTCAGATCTGTGTAATGTTGGCAGTACTCCTTTCACACAGAACATTCAGATCTGTGTAATGCTGGCAGTACCATTTTCACACAGAACATTCAGATCTGTACTCCTTTCACTCAGAACATTTAGGTCTGTGTAATGTTGGCAGTAATCCTTTCACCCAGAATTTCAAATCTGTGTAATGTTGGCAGTACTCGTTTCAGTGAAAACATTCATATCTGTGTAATGTTGGCAGTACTCTTTTCACTCAGAACATTCAGATCTGTACCCTTTTCACTCAGAACATTCAGATCTTTGTAATGTTGGCAGCACTCCTTTTACTCAGAACATTCTGGTCTGTGTAATGTTGGCAGTACTCCTTTCACCCAGAATTTCAAATCTGTGTAATGTTGGCAGTACTCCTTTCACTCAGAGCATTCAGATCTGTGTAATGTTCGTGGTACTCCATTCTCTCAGAACATTAAGTTCTGTGTAATGTTGGCAGTACTCCTTTCACTCAGAGCATTCAGATTTGTATAATGTTGGCAGTACTCCTTTCACTCAGAACATTCAGAAACAGTCTGTCTTCAGGAGTGCTTCATGTAAGCAGTCATGTGTTAATACAGGCAAGGCTGCACAAAGCCATACTGCCTCTACAGTACAGCTATGCAACTTTGTAACAACAGCTATTGTTCATCTCCATTTACAAGCATCACTTCTGCAGAGCGCAGACATTATTTAAGGTAGTCAGTCTGAGCCTTGTTGTTCATTTGGATCATGCCTACCAGCTACATTCTCAAATCTTCCAGAGGTGGATTTTGGTGTGGGTGCACTTGGTAAGTCATCTGTATGGCTCATCAAAGAATGTACAGCTACTCAAATTTGTAAGAAGATACCTTTGGGAAATAATTTGCTTATACATTCCCTGATATTTGTGTAAATGCAAAAAGCAGCAAAATAAAATAAAATAAAAAAACTTCAGTTGATGATTATAGTTATCTTCTGGTCCAAACAGCCATGTGTTTTCTTCATATGGATCATTTTTCCAGCTGTCACATTATAAACTCTGCTGCAGGCCAAGGACCAACATGTGGCTAGACTTTCAGTGCTGAGTACCCTTCACCGTTGGTCAGGTTGATGTCACTTTCATCTCAGATGCCCTCATTTACCTAGTATAAAGGTGATGCCCACCTGTGCTGTGCTCAGTTCTTTCTTGCCACATTGCTGAATATAGAATTTATACACCAGAAAAGAGCATCTTATAGTTGGTCTAGGCCTCAGACCAAAAATACAGAAGATAAGTACCCTGCCCCTGCTGGGAACATCTACTTTGACTCTTTCATACATTTGCTGTATTTATTAATTGTAATTTTAATAGGTAATTGCATGGTGTTCAACCTAGACAAAGATGTAGGGCATGATCCCTTCCACCAAATGTAGTAAATGTGTCTGCAAGACACATATTAACTTCCAAGATTTCCATGATAATTGGATACACTGTATTGGCTTAGACTTCAATGTTTCTAGTTGTGCAGTTTGTCATGGTTTTAAGTCAAGAGAACTAAGAATAAGATAGAAGTTTTTCCTGACCTGCCTGAATTAAAAAGGGTAATCATTCACAGAAATTATCTATGTTGTCTGTCTCTCAAGCCAATATAGCAGATGTCCTCCCCTAAAGAGCAAAAGATGAAAAAAACACAAGGATCACTACAAGTTGGATGACCCCAGCAGGGACCCAACATCGGAAGACACCATTCCTGTAGAGATGCTTGACCAGCCCCCTTGCCTTGCATCTGTTATGACCAAGACTTCTGGTAAAGCACCTTTGAGAGGAGGGGGAGGCTCGTTTTTGGCTCCCAGCACATCCCACCCAGTAAAAAGACTTAAGACACCAGCTTCTGTAGACATTAACCAGATGTCTGCTCTGTAATATAGCATTATTGTAAACCAGGAGAGGGCATTATCCCCACTGTGTTGCTGAGCAGGATATCTGACATGCAAAAAAAAGAGGAAAACTAAAATGAGGGATCCCACTCCCCCACACCCTCCAGTGGGTGCCTTAAGAACTCCCTGAATATACTGTTAAACCCAAGAATCCTTCTGAGGATAAGGCTTCTACCAGTCACATGCTATCACTGGGTGGGTCGCTGTTCCCTTTCACTCCGTCTGCCCCCTCCCAAGGCTAGGCCCAGCTAGCACAGAGGTTCATGTGGTTCTTACAGAGTTTTCATACTACCCCAACACAATCCTCTGTCACAAAGGTTTGACTTCCCAAGAGACCTAAAAAGGCCTTTTCTGAGAGGGAGATAGGAAGAAATTCAAACTCCACTGTCCATGAGAATGAGGAGAGAGATCTAGATTATAGATTGTAGATGCCCTCGGCATTTTCCTGTGACATAAACAATAAAGATAGTATGGCTTTTAATTCAACAGTTCTTTGGAGGTACTGTGTCATGTAAGAGAAAGCATTTCAGTTGGCAAGAACACAAGGCCCGTGCATCCTAGAAAAAGGCTGTAGAGCTTTTGGGACTGGACCCTCCTAAACTGTTAGCTATTCCTCCACTCCAGAAGACTCTCCGGGATGTGCTTAATGCTGCCTCTCTGAAGCCAGTCTTCCAACCACTGTCCCTTAGAGGCCTGACTGATTCTGCAGGGTGCAGGACCTTCGGAAATTCCTTCCTAAAAAAAGACATTGCCAAATCAGATGCATTGCCACTGGAATCTGTCAGAGGAGTCAGACAGGCACAGATTCACAAACTTTACATAATTGCAGAACAAATAGATTGCTAGATAGATTTGGAAAGACGTGCATGCTTCTGCCACTGTGCATTTTTGGCAGGAATTGCACAGACCCACATCTTAGTGTCAAGTGTGCATCCTCAAGCAATTCTTGGAAGTTTTGATGAGAGTGCATGATGAAGCTAGAGAGACAGCTCTCCTGAAGAATCTCCAAACCTCTCCCCACTTATACAAACATGCCTTGAAATATGAGTACCATGCTGTGGGTGCAGTAGCCAAGCCTGTCTTACGACAACACTCTTGATTGAGGACTCAGTCCTTGTCCAGGGATGTAAGGGGTACAGCTCCTTAATGCCCTATTTCATCAGGAACTGCTCATTGGGCTCCAAGCATACCATGTCTTCAAAAAAGTGGAGGGTAAAGGGAAGACTATGTAATCTCTCCCCTACCCAGGTATGGATGGAACTACCCATCTAAGAGAGAAACTTTCAGCTTAAGACAGGGCAAGTTTAAACGAGACAAAAGTAATTAGGCCTCCTCTCAGAAGAAAAGAATGGATTCATAGATATTCTCCGCATGGAGCCCTCAAGGTACTCCACCCAGCAGGGAGCTTCTGTGACTACTCCAGACTCTTCTTCCCTCTACCCTAAATTCCCTACCCTCTCCTTTACCCAGCTCAACCCAAACCCATCAGAACCACAAGGTAGAGGACTGCTGTCTGTCCTTCTGATGCCATCAATCGTCCCACATAAAAATATGTAAATGGCTGATACATGCAGTCTGTAGGAATTACAAACTGCAGTTTCACACAAGATTGATCAAAAGAGCTATCACTCCTCTGCTAAAGAACCAAAAATCTAGTGTTGCCAATTCTGGTAGAGATAATACCTTAAGGTTTTATAGACAAGGTTCCTGAAAGTCAGGAAGCAAAACGGTTTCTCTCAAAAATGTTTCTATTACCAAGGAAAGACAGACCATGGAGACCAGTTTTGGACTTGTCAAAAGTAAAAAAGTTTGTAAAAGTTCAAAAATTCAAAATATTTACTCAGTAGACCTTCTTTCATTTCTCATCTTTCAAAGTATCCTTGTTATGTTAGACCTCAAACATGATGATCCCGATTTTCAAGATTCGCAAGATGTTTTTGAGGTTTGCTTTGTATAGGGGGGGATTCCTTGTCCTTTTATTTAGCTAATACACTAAGGTATTTATAAAATAGTGCATAATGCAAAAAAGTTGTTGAGTTTGCTTCGTGTGCATTTTCATTTTCAAAGTTCAAAAATTCAAAATATTTACTCAGTAGACCTTCTTTCATTTCTCATCTTTCAAAGTATCCTTGTTATGTTAGACCTCAAACATGATGATCCCGATTTTCAAGATTCGCAAGATGTTTTTGAGGTTTGCTTTGTATAGGGGGGGGATTCCTTGTCCTTTTATTTAGCTAATACACTAAGGTATTTATAAAATAGTGCATAATGCAAAAAAGTTGTTGAGTTTGCTTCGTGTGCATTTTGTTTGCAGCCAATCACAGATCAGGACCAATGTTTCATTACTTATCACTACTAGTGGAACAAGGATTCACATGCCAGGGTGACCTTTGACAAGGTTGAGGACCTATTCAGCAGTGTGAAGATGGAGATATGTAGTTTGTTTACTGTTCAAGGGAGTTCGTCACACAACTCTACTTTTCTGTGTTGCTGACAAGTATCTTTGGTAAGTTGTTGCCTGTAATTTGGTGGTGAATAGCTATACAGAGTCTTGTAGCTGCAGGAAATGTGGTAATTGTATAACAACCCGTTTGTGCTGTGGATTGTCACATTCTGCTACTAGTCTGTAGGCACTGTAGCCACTTTTTGATGGTGTATGTGCACAGGTGCACATTGTATAGAGCATTGTACCCTTTGCATCTTTAGCAGTGCACCATATCTGTGTCTGGCATGCTTTGTATAGTGTGCGGCCATATTAAAGTTTCACAGTTAGTTACATTTGCAGCTATTGACACTGTAATTACTGAACTGCATGCTTCCTTAGCTGTTTTCCATCATTCTACCAACATTACTTTGTGTACAGCTTGCAACAGGGTTTTTGAATTTGGCTATGTGCACCTGAGAGAGGGCATTCGTTATAACTGCGTTTTTCATTATGCCCATGTGTCAAAAAGAGATGCACTTTTTAACTTGGATTATTTCATTTATTTTTGCTTACTTGTCATAAGCATTGTGACCTTTCATTTTCCCTGGGGCAGATTACATTTGGTATAACAAACCTTCAGATTATGAAGTCATATTAGTAACTTGTCAACCCTTAAGAAGTGAAATTGTTCACTGGCCTTAGTGTCCACTTACTACTGGAAATGGATTTTTGTAATGAGTCATATGGTGTAATGTGCCAACTTGTTTGCTTTTCTAGCTGTTAATATCCATGTTTTTGGTATTGTAATGTATTTCAGAATCAGTGAACGAGATGGGTCTTTAGTGTAAGATATACATGCATTTAGAAGTATTAAACAATGAAGGTTCAGAAATAGGCAGTTACAGAATGAGAAGATAATCAGGAATCTTTAGTACAAACCTACTTTTTGGTATGCAGAATTCCTGATTAGTTTCTGTGCACACCATAATGAATCTGAAGCACATAAATTAAGCAGAATAACACAATGGCTATATCCAAAGGCACAGAGTATTTATTTATAAACATTTCACAGCTCAGTAGACTGCTTCATCAGACACTAAGCTTCCAAACTAAGCTACCATTTAAATACAACCTTCTTCACTCATTCAGTTAACATTTAAAGGAGTCATGTATACTAAAAACATCATTATTAAAAAACAGTAAAGTAGCTTACTTACGTTAAAAACACAAAAACTTTTGTAAAGCAATTTATTTCATGCTATAATAATAAGCTGTAATAATAACATTATTAATAAAATTATCTACATAGTGGTCTACATTTCAGTACAGCCTGCAAGGGAACTTTATCACTTAGTTCACTACCTTTATTCGCTCTCATCCTGATAATCCATCTAGTCTCCTTTTCTTCTGTTTTATTATTAATGTCCAAAGAGGAACCGGCCAGCACCAAATGAGTGGAAATATAATCATTTATTATATAGTGGCAGCACCAACAAGGTGAAGTGCAAAGCACGGCACCCAAGAATCAAAGAAAATTGTCACTGAGGAAGGCAGTTTTTGCTGAAACCAGTCTGATTCTTGGGTGCAGTGCTTTGGACTTCACCTTGTTGGTGTTGCCACTATATAATAAATGATTATATTACCACTCGTTTGTTGCTGGCCGGTTTCTCTTTTGATATTTGTTTTTTTGGCCGTTGCACCTGTTGTACTTGCGTAGCTGTTTCTCTTCACTTATTATTAATGTTCCCCAGCCTTTCCCCCATCTCTATCCTGTCAATAACCAACATTTTAAAATAATGTTTATTATCATAGTTCATAATATGCTTTGCTAATGCATTAGTAGATATTTGTCTTGCTGTATTGTAGTGATATTTTAGGATACCAGTCTACTACTCTAGTAATGTTAACCAAGCCCTGGATGTATATAAGAAATTCTGGCCCATTTTAACAGCAGATAAAAAAATTAGTGAAATAGTTGGATCATGACCTAGTTTTATCTTTAAAAATATGAGATGTCTAAAAAGGATTTTATGTTATCCTAAAACAGGAGATAGTAGTGCTTGCTGAAACTGGAAGGACTACAAAACCATGTCAGAAATGTCACTTTTGCACATTTATTAATGATACAGGTCAGTTTTTCCATCCGGATATGAACAGAAATTTTATTTTTAATGTAGAGGCTGATTGCAATACCATGCACCTAGTTTATCTAGCATATTGTGTAGAGCGTCAGTCTTTCTACATAGGAAAAACTAATCGTAAACTTAGAGACCGATTAATAGCAAGACAACTACCTACAAATGCGTTAGCGAAACATATTTTGAATCATGATAATAAACATTATTTTACATTTTTTTTTGTTATTGACATGATAGAGATGGGGAAAGGCTGGGGGACATTAACAATAAAACAGAAGAAAAGGAGACTAGATGGACTATCAGAATGAGAGCGAATAAAGGTAGTGGACTAAATGATAAAGTTCTCTTGCAGCCTGTACTGAATTCTAGACCACTATGTAGATAATTTTATTAATAAAGTTATTATTAAAGTTATTATAGAGTGAAATAAATTGCTTTATAAAAGTTTTTGTGTTTTTAAAGTAAGTAAGCTGCTTTACTGTTTTTTAGTAATGATGTTTTTACTGTAAATGACTCCTTTAAGTATTAATTGAATGAGTGAAGAAAGTTGTATTTAAGTGGTAGCTTAGTTTGGAAGGTTAGCGTCTGATGAAGCAATCTACTGAACTGTGGAAGCACTTATGTTTATTAATAAATACTGTGTGCCTTTGGATACAGCCATTGTGTTATTCTGCTTAATTTATGTGCTTTAGTTTGATTATTGTTATAAGTAGAATATTGGTCTGGAGTATCTTGACTACTTTTTGCAGAACATCACAATGAATGTTTTATTTATTTGTAACTGGGGTAGAGCACGGTCCCATATGGATTTTTTTCAGATGTAGCCTGGGAGCACTGTCTGGTTAAATGATTGTCTTGCTCCGAGTCACACAGTAGGCAAATGGATGCTGGGCAAACTCAGACCCTGGATCATAGAAAACTACATTCTAATAGCGCAGAGCCTTTATCATCTGTGCTAACTGACGAGCAACACTATATGTGTCTATCTATATAGCTACATCTATATCTATATGTATATATCAATGTCAGGCTCTGGACTGAACAGACAGTGCACTGACACCAGATAAAACTGGCACCATTTTGTCAACACAGACAGGTGGATGACAGGTGTGTGAAATGGGCAGTCTCTAAGATGGGTAATATTTCCTTTCTCTGGGTATTGTGCAATCTCGGAGATAGGATATGTAATTAACATGGGGTGTGGGGGTGCAGGGGGGCTTTCCATGATGGAAAAACGGTTGCCTTTGATTTACACCACTTTGATTTACTCCCCAGAGCATGTGCAGAATGTGTCATATTGGTGACTTCTTTGACATTATGATGTCAGTCTACTAAGTGTCAGCACCCTGTCCATTTGATCCAGTTCCCTCCCCATATATATATATATATATATATATATATATATATATATATTTTTTTTTTTTGTGTATGTATATATATATATATATATATATATATATATATATATATATATGGGTCTACTTCAAAAATGTGAAAACCCACTTACTTGAATCACTTATGATTGAGACGAAAGCATCGAAACCTTGCATACACGAAACTTTACATCAGAGAAATATCAACCGGGAAAGGAACCACTTGGCCACTAGGACAAAACACACAAATCAAAGCATGTTTCTTGCATGTAAGGTTTTGATGCTTTCATCTCAATCATAAGTGAATCCAGTAAGTAGGTTTTCACGTTTTTGAAGAAGACCCATATGTATGTATATATGTATATATATATATATATATATATATATATATATATATATATATATGTGTGTGTGTGTGTGTGTATGGCTCTATGTCACTTTATTGAATCAACAGATGACCAAAACATAACAAAACAAGATGACAACATTGAAAGCTCAAAACAATGACCATTCACAAAATCAGAACTTGGAAAAGCAAAACGCACACATCCAATCTAGTACTTATGAAAAATACATGTCTGTCCCTTTAAACTATATTGTGATTAACGGCAACTGCTGTGGCAAACACAAAGTACTTTACAGCTGGCAACCATTTTGTTAAAACAATAAATGTACTGTTCTATTTAACTTTGTTACAAGCTTTTCTAATGTATATATAGATAGATATATGATTTTATAATTAATCAAAACAGACTATTGCCAAGATGCAAGACATCAACCACGCTTGACCGAAAGCACATTCAGTCCAATGTGTGTCAAAATACCTAAAAAAAAAACTTCTGCAGTTTTGCAGGGGAAGAAGGCAAGCCTTCATGCACCCTTCACATGAGAAGTCCCCCCGAAAACACACATGCCAGCTACTTATATATACCAACTCCAGAGTCACACAACATTGTGGAAAAGGAAAAACTCCTCAAACCCCAGTGCCATACGTTCTCTTACTAAGTCAATGGTCAGGAAGCTATGAATCAGCAAAAGCAGTCAACTGATTCACAGGTTGACCAAAATAATTTGATGAAAGAAACTAAAATCACATATGTATATATATATATATATATATATATATATATATATATATATATGGGTCTACCTGACATGGTCGACAGTTCACACGGTCGACAGTTCATTTGGTCGACAGTTCATTTGATCGACAAGCATTTTAGGTGGGGGGCTGTGTCCCCCACACCCCCCCTAACTATATATGTCAACTCCAGGGTCGCACAACATTGGGGAAGGGGGCAAATCTGCTTGTCGACCAAATGAACGTCGATCATATGAACTGTCGACCATGTCAGGTAGACCCATATATATATATGTGTGTGTGTGTGTGTGTGTGTGTGTGTGTGTGTGTGTGTGTGTGTGTGTGTGTGCGCGTGCGTATGTGTGTATGTGTACATATATGTGTGTGTGTGTGTGTGTATATATATATATATATATATATATATATGTGTGTGTGTGTGTGTATATATATATATATATATATATATATATATATATATATATATATATATATCTACACACATATGCTGAAACTGGGAATGGTTCGTGTTTCAGCATGGTGGAAGCGGAGTAAATTACTTTCATTGCATTGGTTGCGACTGTTACCAGGTTCTTTCAGCTGTCATCATTTAGATATATAAGCCTAAACCAAAACCAATTAAACAGCAGCATTTCTGAGATCCTTGTTCTAATCTAATTAGAAATTCCTGCAGGGTATCTCAGGTAAAATGTATTTACGTGGCCATATATCTGGTACAGAACAAAATGGTTTTCTTTGCTTATGAATTGTATACAGTTACATTTGCAGGCTTTTGTTGTTTGCAGTGGACTGTTCCACAATCGCTTTAATACCTTTCAGACTAGCATCTAGAGTCAACAAGTATATTTTTAATGGTGCTTGACATTTGGTTTTATAAGCTAAGTGCAGGGAATGCCATTGCTTTATTAATCTTTGAGATGCTTGCCATTGTTGGTGGGGCGCTCATAGCTTCTCATATTTTTCAGACATATAGTAGTCTCAGATAAAGTTTAGGAATTATTTTCATTTGTGAGGATCAAGAAGGTTGGATTACACTTTTTTCAAACTTTTTGTAGCTAGAAAGTAAACAATGTCAGTCAGTGGTTTCTGCCTTCTATATGGGACGATTACTTGTATGCCTAAACTGAAAGCTGAAGGACAAGCATATATAATTTATGACCATGCAGAAAAAAGTTATTATCAGCTGTGATTGTATTTGTTGAGAAAGGAGTTTTTCCTTAATTTATCAGCAATATGTTTATTCCCCAACAAATGTAGAAGGTTATTCTTATGACAGATCAGCAAGAATGTTATATTTATATATTGTCTAGCAGAAGTTAAAAGTACTTAAAATAATGCACCATATAAGGGACACATTGATGAATGTTTTAAGTGCAAAAATCCTCTCAAGGGGATGTTAAGGTATTAAACGATAAACTTGTTGGAAGCAGTTTTTATTCATGTTGGAAACATTTACCAAAAGATAACCATGGACAAATTACTAAATTACACAAACTGCCTTGATGTATTAAAGCCATTAGCATGTTAAGTAAGCTTATCAATATGTTTATACATTCTTTTCGTTGTTGTTATTTAGATAAGATTCAGTTTTAAATGGAATATGTGTGATAGCCCATTGATAAGGTAGTCTTTATTCCCTGTGGAAAATCACCAGCATTTTTACTAAAAATGCTAGCTCATTGGTGCAGAGGGGTAAAGTCATGACTGTGACTGAGATAACCACAGGTTCATTTGCAGCTTGGGCAGTGAAGGAGCAGACAAGGAAACAAGTGGCCATTATCAGGACGCTCCATGCTGAGCGGATAGAGAAGGTCCATTTAGTATAGTGCCAGCATCTGGTAGAGATCAGGTGGATGGTATCCAACAGCTGTTGGGGATGCGTACATAGCTGAGTCTTAATGGCAATGGATGCCTCTGCTGCACATGATAGAAAGTGTGTATGTGGGTGTGGTATTATAGGCTCCTGTGGTGATGTAGCTGCTTACATCAGCTGCTAGCATAGGTGGTAGAGTTTAACAGAAAATTCCCCTTAGTTCTGCATTATGAGTGGTGCAGCTTAAATAGGGTGGGGCTTTCAAACAGTGGCCTGGTCTGGGGGATCACCATCATAATCATCAACCCCCTTTACCTTTTTTCTACACAAGGTGTAGGCGGCTCATCAGCTGTTACCACTTCTCTCTGTCTAGTACCACTATTCTGCCTTCCATGCCACTTATGCCTGACTTTTACAGGCCTTCAGTCATGCAACCCAACCGTCTCTTTACTGGACATTCTCATTTCCTCTTGCCCTCTTCCTATTTCTCCCAAATCTTCTTCACCAAATCATCTTCTGCTTTCCTGCACATGTGCCTGGACAACTGTAGTCTGTACTTTTTTTACCACCTTTGCAATTGGAGCTACTTTGGTTTCTGCTGTTTGTCCTCATTTCTTCATCTGTTGCTTAGTGTGCATCTTACCACCCATCTCAGGCACTTAAGCTCCATCACATCTAGCTTCTGCAACTGCTGTACCTTCACTGCCCTGGTTTCTGTACCATTTTGAGATAATAGTTGTGCCATTGTTGTGCACACCTTACCTTTCATCTTCTTTGGCATTCCTCTGTTAATACTACCCCTGACACTCTCTGCCAGTTCACTACAACTTCTCTAATTCTAGCTTTTAACTTCTCATGCAGATATCCCTTGTCAACTACCCCTTCCAGATACATGCAGCTTTTAACATAGTCCACTTTTTTCCCTTCTGTCTCATATTTTCTGATTTCCCCATTTGTCATCTTGACAACTGTCTTGTCTGTACTCGGGTTTCATCCCAGGTGCCCTTAGTTTTACATTCCATCTCCCTGTCATTCGTTGAAGCTCCTGCTCAGTGCCCGCCTGTATTGCCACATTGTATGCATACAGCAGCTTCGTTGATCTGTCTCCTCTGATCTGTTTGATAATCCAGTCCATTACAAGTATGTACAGCAATAAAGGTAGAGCTGAACCCTGATGCATACCTATTCCCACCGAATGTAAGTTCAAACACTGTACGTACATGAGTCATTAGGTCCTTGTACACAGCCTGCACTAATTCTCCCAGTGTTTCTGAGCCTTTAAACCATCTCAGGACTGTCCAAATCCTCTTGTTTTGGAGTTTTGCCATATGCTTTCTCCAACGCTAGGAATGCCCAGTTGGGCTCGTCCATCATCTAATCTTCTTTTGCACTATTTTCCTTACTGAAAACATTGTGCCAATTGTGTTGTGTCCTGATCTGAATTTGAACTGCTCGTCTCTTTATCTTGTTTTGTGTTATTCGGTGTATGTTTCCCATATTCAGCACATTCATGCAGTGTGGCAGGAGATTGATATCTGTATAATAACTCTGTAATGACCCCAGTTGTAAATGTCCACTTTTTTGCTGTTCACTAGCATAACTATTCTTATTCTTGGGTCATCTAGTATATGCCTCTGTCTCCATACTTCTGTGAGCACCCTCAAGAGCCATTTCTCCTTGAACTTGACCAACATATTGATTGTACCTGCTATAACCTTATCTGTGCATGCTACTTTTCCTGGTGTCATTTTCTTTAATGATGTTCTTACGTTTTCTAGGGTGCACTCTTTGTCTTTCATTGTAGGCTGTGTCTGGGGCAGTACAGCTTTCGGGGGGTTCTAAATTCAAAAGCTGCTGGAGGAAGTATTCCTTCCATCTGCATTTGATGTCCTGTGGACTGGTGAGCAGTTTGCGTGTGGCATCCCTTATGAATGATGTCTTATGACTGTCTTCTATCTTTCTGTCTTTACCTTGCAACCTGACAAGGTTTCTTTGTGATGTCTGATAAGTCAATTTCAAGAAACCGATAAAGCACCTTTGATGCCTTGTTCTTTGCTGTTGCAACTGCTCTACTAGCCTCTTTGTTAGCCAATCGGTACTTCTTAGCATCATCTGTCTTTTCTGTCTCACACTTTTTCCTGCACTACTGCTGTCCTTTGATAGCATCCTGGACTTCTGCATTTCACCACCAACTTTTCTTATGTACCTTATTTCCATACCAGACTTGACCACAAATCTGTTCTCTAGTCTTTGCATATGCTGTTTTGAGAAGCTGCTATTTTTCTGCTTTGACTCTACATATTTTATCTGCTTCTTCTTCTTGAGGTGCTAGAGCTCTGAGTATTTCCTTGACCCTCTGTTTTTGCTTCATTCAACTTCCTGGTCCTCAGCATTGTTTTTATTAACCTTAGAGCCTTCTGTAACGACAGATGTTCTCCGTGTTTCACTGTTGCAGTCATTACATTTGGGTAATCTGCCGGCAGGTTGCCCTCAGTCGGCCTGAATAACAAAGTCTTGGGTCCTGCGCTGGTTGCTGTCTCCTCTTCCATGACGTCAGGTCGTCAGGGGTATAAAACATGCAGTCAACGCAATTTTATTCAGTCTTTCTTGCCGCGCGGTACCCGAAGCAGAAGCATTTCGCAAGTGCCGGTCGACCGACTCCTGAAATTTTCGCATTCGAGTTTCAGAACCGAAGTCTTCAAACTAAAGCTAAGTACCCTGTTGGGGAAACATTTTCTTGCTCCTTATCGATGTCAGTAAAAGTTAATAATTGCATTACTTGTGGGAAGCAAATACCTCATAAGGATTTCCATTTATACTGTATTCCTTGCCTAGGCCCAGATCATAACATGCCTTGCTGTCGGTTTTGTGCTAGATTCAACCAACGCATTATTAATCGTCGGTATAGTTTTGCTTCTAAATATTTTGGATCAAGATTTAATTATCCTGAAATGTCATCAGTTAATATTCCGACTACCGGAGTTCACAAAAAACGCAAAGAAAAAGACAGAGACAGACCGTTGAGGTCCAAAACCAACAACGAAGCTTCTCCTAAGCCAGTCACTGGTTCGCCGGAACTCAGTGAGGCGCTTTTGCAGCCCCTGATACCCGCTACGTTTGAGTCGCAGGCCTCTACTGAGACCCATGTGGAGTGCGGAATGCCGTGAGATTCTCAGAGTATTGAACCCGCGGATGTCTCTCCCTGGGATGGGTCTGGAGCCGCTGAGCAGAACCCGGCTTCTGAGGGTGTTTTCAGGCCTCAACATTTTTATATAAAACTGACGCCAGCCTCAAAAACAAGGTCAAAAGAATCTTCTGTGTCTAAAAAAAACGACGCATGAGCCACATGCTCAGGCCCCTATGCCTAAAAAACAGATGATCAAAATGGCTGAGGACTCAATTACCTTGATCAGGGGTTCCCAACCCCCACCCCCCCTCCCTGCTAAGAGGCCTAGGCAAGGCACTGATTATGAATCTTCAGATCAGGTTTCCATTTCTTCTGATTCCTCTTCTGATCAGGAATTTTCCATTCCACCCTATGAGGATTTTGATGCAGAGGAATCCATCCCATCTGCTTCTCCTCCTGAGGATTACTCTTTTGGTGAAACTTTGCATACTTTAAGGGAACATTTTCACTGGGAGAGTCAGGACTTCTCTGAATCAAAAAAAAAGGCTTAGGGATTTCCTTCTTCTTCCTCAGCATAGGCCTTTGGCTATACCTCCTGTATTAGACATTGTTGATGATGTGTTTTCGGAATCAAGCGTGGCTCCTGATTCCCTACCTCCGGCTCCTAGTAAGCCAGACAGATATTACAGGGTTCCTGACTCACGCAAATTTCTATTCAAAAATCCTGCTGCTGACCCTGTGACTATTTCACAGCATTCCAAGGGTGTTAAGGCCTCTACAGCCAAAAATCCTACCCCCTCTGATAGAGATTCCAGGGCGCTGGATAGATGAAGAAAGAAGGTTTATACGTCTGCTACCTTGGCAATCAGAGCCTTAAACTACCAATTTCATATGCTTAAATATCAACAGCATGTTATGGGCCTACTGAAACAGAAAATTATGTTGATTTCTGATTGTGTGGAAAATAAAGAATTACAGGAATTATTGCATTCAGCAGAACCAGTTGGAAAGCATACTTTGCAATGTGGTTTTGATTCCTTGGATGCCTCTTGCAGGGCCTCAGTTACTGGATCTGTGATTAGAAGGCATGCCTGGCTCAAGGAGCAAAATCTGCCTGATCATGTTAAAGCTAAATTGTTGGATGCCCCTTGCAGCATGACACTCTGTTTGGTAATAAGGCAGAAGAGGTTTTAAAAAAATGGAAGACAAAGCTAAATCTATGCAAACTGTAAAAGATTGTTTGCAAGTGCAGCCACTCAGGTTCAGTAGGCACTGGCCTACTAAAAATTGTTCCTTTCCAGTGTCCAACAGAGCCATTCAAGGCAAATCCAGGCGCTCAAAAGGCTCCAGATACCAAACATAGGGTTCTTACAAGTCAAAGCAATGGGGTGCCTCCACCTCCAAATCTGGAGGAAACAAAGGACAACCCTACAGTAAACAGTCTCAATGACTTTCCTCTACCATCACTAAGCACTTATCTTTTGGCAGCCCCCTTGGGGGGAAAACTAGCACTTCATGCAAAAAAATGGCAGTTAATTACCCAGGACAAGTGGGTGTTGAACATAGTATCCCAGGGGTACAAATTTCATTTCCATACTTTGCCAATTCCAAATGGATGGCCAGATCTGCCACAAACTCAGTGGGCAGAGGCTCAGAAACAAGTTATGTCCCTCATAGTTATGAGGGCTATTCAACCAGTACCAGAAAAGGAAAAAGGACAAGGTTTTTATTCAAGACTCTTCCTGGTACCCAGAAAAGACAATTCGTGGCGTCCAATACTGGATTTATCGATTTTGAACATGTTCCTGGACATTCCAAAATTCAAAATGCTGACTTTACAACAGCTACTGCCTATGCTGGGCAGAAACGCTTGGTTAGTGACTCTAGACTTAAAAGAGGCATACCTGCATATCCCAATAAGAGAATCATGCAGAAGACACCTCCGCTTCAAGGCAGGTGTTTTGCATTACCAATTCCCTGCACTGCCCTTTGGCTTATCTACTGCACCCAGGGTCTTTGCAAAGTGCCTGGCACCAGTAATTGCATTCTGCAGACAAAGAGGTATACAAATTTATCCTTATCTGGACGACTGTCTCATTCAAGCGGAGGACAAGGACACTCTTCTTCAACATCTGGCATTTGTAAAGAGGCTTCTAACATGCCTGGGGTACACTATAAATGAAAAGAAATCCCAACTGGTACCTTCTCAAATAATTACATTCCTGGGGGCAAGCTTGAATACATCTGCCCAGATGGCTTACCTTATGCCAGATAAACAAAGGCAACTGACAGTATACTTCAAACAAATGGCAACAAAAACCCAGTTATCTGCAAGACAAATTCTGCAGGCTTTGGGGTTCATGGCATCCTGCGTTCTACTAATTCCATATGCAAGACTGCATATGAGGAAACTTCAATGGTACCTAAAAGGTTTATGGAGCCAACTTTATCACAGTCTGGAAACAATTTACCTCTCATTCCCTGCCTACAACAAGAGTTTCTTTGGTGGGCAGAGACATGTCACCAAAACAAGGGACTGTCTTTCACTCTACCCTCTGCCACCCAAACCCTAACTACAGACGCATCAGACTATGCTTGGGGAGCCCACCTGGCAGGGAGATGCATTCAGGGCAAATGGAGCCCAAAACAAATGCATCTGCATATCAACCAGAAAGAGATGCTAGCTGTTCAGAATGCTCTGACAGTCTTCAAGGACTTACTTCATCCAGGACAACTACTGATAAAGATGGACAACACCACGGTTATGTGGTACATAAACAAGCAGGGAGATACACATTCCTACCCCCTTTGCAGACTAGCCGTAACATTGTGGAACACGGCTTTGACTTTCCAAATACATCTTCAAGCTCAATTCCTGCCAGGAAAACTAAATACTCTGGCAGACGACCTAAGCAGAAATCTTATGGACCCACTCGAATGGAAACTGGATCCACAAATCTTCAGCATGTTAGCACGGAAATGGGGGAGCCCAGACATAGATCTACCTGCCACTCCCCAAAATTATCAGCTGGACAAATTCTGCACAAGAATTAATCACAAAAAAGCATGGAAAGTGGACGCCCTATCCTTCAGTTGGAAAAACCTATCAGTCTATGCCTTTCCCCCTCTGCCTCTTCTCTCCAAGGTCTTACTGAAAGTCAGACAGGAAAAAACAAAAATGATGCTAGTTGCTCCGAACTGGCCTTGACAACACTGGTACCCACTACTAAGGAATATGTCTCAACTCCCCCCTTGGTACTTATCTCAAATACCTCATCTACTGTCTCAGCAGAACAATCAAATTCTGCACACTCAGCTCCAAACTCTGAACCTTGCAGCATGGCTGATCATTTGATTATCCAAACAACACCTCTCAGTAAATCTGTGATGGATGTCATTTTGGAAGCCAGAAGGCCTAGTACTAGAAAATCTTATGCTGATAAATGGAAGAGATTCTGTGCTTGGAACCATGCACAAGGAACAGACACAGCAAAGCCCAATATTCCTCAGATTTTACAATATTTGACTGAGATGCTTGACAAGGGCCTATCTTTTTCTTCAATAAAAATCCATGCCTCTGCCATCTCGGCTCATTACAACACAGAGCCTCCCCTCTTTTCTCATCCTCTGCTTAAACAGAATATTAGAGGGGCCAAAAATGTAAGGCCTCCCAGAAGATCTCCAACTCCTGCATGGGACCTCAATTTCGTGCTGGAAAAACTCACCCTGCCTCCTTTTGAACCAGCAGCTACTGCGGATATAACATTTCTATCTTGGAAAACAGCTTTTCTCTTGGCAGTCACTTCAGCAAGAAGGATTTCAGAACCACAGGCTCTCATGGCAGTGGAGTCTTTTATTATATTTTGCCTGGACAGGGCGTCCCTCAGGAACAATCCTTCTTTTATGCCTAAGGTGGTATCCAGTGTGACTCTTAACCAAACCATTCATCTGCCAACATTTTACCCAAATCCGCAGAACAAGGGGGAGCGGATTCTACATTCATTGGATGTGCACAGACAACTAAGATTCTACTTAAACAGGACCAAATCTCTAAGAAAATCTGAGCAGCTATTTGCTGCAAGGTCAGAGGGGAAGGCTATATCAAAGCAGACTATTTCTAAGTGGATAAGCCACTACATTCGTTTCTGCTATTTACACCACAAGGGGATCAGATCACATTCCATCAGAGCTGCCTCTACTTCTGCATCTTTTCTCAGAGGAGTTCCAACCAAAGACATTCTAGAAACTGCTACTTGGAGCTCTGTTCATAACTTCACAAAGCATTATCATTTACCTCTCTTTTCCAAATCCAGGACAGGCTTTGCCACTGCAGTCCTGCAGGGCCTTATAGCCGCTCCTAAATGCTGTTTATTCCATCCTCCCATCCATAGCTTTGGGATTCTACCCAAATGTAATGACTGCAACAGTGAAACACGAAGAACATAGTACAGTTTTGTACACTTACCATAAATGTAGATGTTCGAGTGTATTCACTGTTGAAGTCCGGGTTACCCACCCACCATCCCCTTCTATAACTTTCCTTTCGTTCACTGTACTCAAAAGCCTATGTGGTGTATTTGCTTTTAGTTGAAGGTAAAGCTTATGTTTCTAAAAGTATATCTATATATTTACTGTTTATATATATTTATATATATTTATATATATATATATATATATATATATATATATATATATATATATATATATATATATATATTGCTCCCCATTTGGGGGGCACCTGACATTTGGGGCAAGAAAAACTGAATAAAATGGCATCAGCTGCATGTTTTATACCCCTGAAAACCTGACGTCATGGAAGAGGAGACAGCAACCGATGCAGGACCCAAGACTTTGTTATTCAGGCCGACTGAGGGCAACCTGCCAGCAGATTACCCAAATGTAATGACTGCAACAGTGAATACACTCGAACATCTATATTTATGGTAAGTGTACACAACTGTACTTTTGCAGCTGAGTTTAGCCACCAGTGGTTTATGCTCTGGACCAGCTGTTTCACTGAGAATTACTTTGCAATCTCTGACTCTATCCTGTTCCCATTTCCTTATTAGGAGGAAAGTCTTTTTGAGCTGTATGTTTTAACTCTTGTGTGTGATCTTGTGACTGTGTCTCTTGCGTCTATGTATTGAGCACTATCTAGCCATTTGAGAAGGCTAGAATGGCCTTTTCTTGATTCCTGTTGCCCTACCCATGTAGACTATGACAGTCCTCGTGCCTTCTTCTGTCTCTCCCAATATGGGTATCGGGGTCCACTATTAGCAATGCCAGCTCATGTTGTCCTCCTTTATCATGTAGACCCTGCAAGCACTGCCTAAATGCACTTTTTTTCCTCACTGTTACTACCGTGCTGTGGGGCATAGGCAGAAATTATGAATATTGCCCTATCTTTACCCTGAGGTCTGATTGCCATCAATCAATCACTAATTCTGATGGTATCCCTCACTGTCTTCAGAAGACTCTGCATCTCCACAATTCCCACACCATTTGTAGTCTGTCCTCCCCCAGGGTAGTAGATTGTGAATCCCAACCCAAGTGGCTTTGTTGCACTTCTTTTCTACCCTCTGTCCTGGATACACAGGATGTCCAGTCTCCTCCTTATGGTTATGTCTTCTACTTCCAAGATGAATCCTCTCAGTGTATACTTTTGAGTTCAAGCTCATGGCATTGAATGAGATACACCCAACATCATTTACAAAGTATACCGTTTTTCTCAGTAGCAATCCTTAACTTGTGTGGCAAGTTGATTGGTTTTACATTTAAAGCGTTTTTTTGATTGTATCTGCTTTATTTTCTGGAAGAAAAAAATATATATATATATATACTTGTTTTCCCACCTTTCTAAGCTAGTGTAGTCCAGTTTTCAGGTTAGTGCTGAATTCAGGGCTGTGTTACAAGTTTCTGTGTTTGCCCATACCTTACTTGGATAGAAGGAAGTTTCTCTGTTCAGTGTGAGAGAGGGAGCTTTGAGCAGCCTATCTGTCCCTGGAGGAGTGGTTTCAGCCCAGAAATTAGTAGTTTATTGGCCATTTTGGGCTAATTTCTATCTCTTTCATTTCCCCTGCTATAAAACCCGCATTTGCGTGGTTTTGCACGCCGGGCAGCGCCGGTTAGATAGGGTATAACTATTCCCGGCTCCACAAAGTGTACTCTTTAATTTTTCCCTTGGAACTAGACAAACTTTCAACTTAAGCACTCAAACCATTCACTTCTCATACTCATAGCAAGCACTAATAAACCTTAGCACTAGACCCCCCTATACTGTAGAGAAGGACAAGGGTCTCTAGTCGACCTTACCAGCCACTCAGTAAAACAGTTCACTCTACCAATTCAGGCATGTCCAAAGGGCAGTTTTAGGTGTACTCTCCAGTCCAACTGGTGAATTTGGGCATTTTGAGGCAATGTTACAGTTGCCTTATGTACACAGACAGCCCTCTCCTCCTTCCATCAAACACTAATACATGCAAGAGATGCAATTATACAGCCAAGCTGGAGGCTAAGCTCTCTCAACCCAAGACTGGAACAGGCAGTGAAGAGGAGAAGGGAATTACTTGCATCACACCATCAGTCTCACATAGACCTATGAAACCAGCACCGGCAAAAAACACATATAAATACACGAAAACATACTCAGAGGCTCCAAATAAAAATCTGCAAAAGCAACAGAGACCTCCAAAGCAGATATCCAAGCAACCTCCACCTCCCCCAACACAAACCATGAAACACATGCTTCACAAAACCAGTGTGCCACACAATCACAGCCCTTAAGGCAAAATAACATACCCAACACACTAGTAATAGGTGACTCTATAGTGAGGCACACTGACGTCCCACTCACTAGGCTGAACAAGGAGAAGGTTACTGTTAGCTGCCTGTCGGGTGCCAGGATCCGCCACATAACACATGCAGTCAGGTCACTCCAGAACAAGTACAAATATGACTCTGTCATTGTCCATGTTGGTGTGAATGACCTGAGCCGTACCTCCCTGGACTACATGAAAAGAGACATGGAGGAGCTCTCTGATCACGTAGCCCAGGCCAGTATGACCCTGACCCTGACTAGCATCCTGCCCTCACCAAGAATGATACCACTGTATAGAGAAAAAGTTATCAATTTCAACAATTGGCTAAGCTTCTGGTGTCATTCAAAGGGGATCCAGTGTCTGTCAGCCTGGGATGACATGCTTGACAAGCCACGCTGTTCACTAGAGACGGCTTGCACCTGTCACCCTTAGGCTTTCGAATACTGGCCAAGGTTCTTGCCACCCCCATAGTGCCTTTTTTAAGCAAGGTTCAAAAGACAAACTCACAGCCTTAAATAGCACAAGTAACAAAAAACTGAGGGTAATGCTACTCAATGCCAGAAGTCTAAACCTCAAAATACATGCACTCGAGGCACTCCTCAGTATGGAGAAAATCGATATATGTGCAGTAACAGAAACCTGGTTTAAGGCTCCAGAGAACACCCCAGCACTACCAGGCTGCAACTCATACCATACATTTCAGCCACAAAACCTGGACCGAAATACAAAAGGCGGGGGAGTATCCATATACATCAAGGATACCCACACCTCCAGGTTAGTGGCACAGCACAATGCTTCAGAGGTCATCCACGTGCAACTAACAACGGGCAAAACTGCTATTCAAATTGTAGCTTGCTACAGATCACCCACCATGTCACAGGACCCCCACTCTGCATTCCTGGAAACACTGGGAAACATAAAGGTCCTACCAAACACCCTGATATTGGGTGATTTCAATTACCCAAACATTAACTGGGAGAACTACTCAAGTACAGACTCCCTTGCCCAACATTTCCTAGAATTTATAAACTCAAACGCTCTGGATCAACTGGTCAACACCTCCCCAGAGGTGACAACATATTAGACCTGGTCATCACTAACATGGGCAACCCACACTGGAGGTCAACCCCTCACTGGTTAGATCTGACCATAAACTAATCACTCTGGATATCCACATTCCGCCACCACCCACGGTCAAAGAAACCACCGTGAAAAACTTTTCAAAAGCAAACTTCACATTATTTAAGACCGAGTTGGGAAGTTTCAAAGCCCCCATGCTAAAAGATAACGCTGTCCAAGCTGCAAAATCCTTCTACAGGCACCTACAAGAATGCATAGATTGTGCTATCCCAAACAAAAGCAAGACTCACTTCTCCAAGAAAAGGAAACCAGTCTGGTGGACCCCTGCCATAAACAAGCTATACAATAGAAGGAGGAAACTAGTACAGAAAAGAGTAAAATCCCAAGAAGGGAAGACATCCCTGATCAGTATCAGCAAGAAACTACGTTCCCTCATAAAGTCATCCAAGGCTAGCTTCGAAAGAAAAATTGCCATGGACTCCAAAGATAACCACAAGGCATTCTTTAACTATGTCAAGAATCTAAGTGGCAATTCTCAGATCTGGAAACCAAACTGGTGAAAAAGATAACAAGTAGACGAAACAGTCCAAGCAGTCACAATAAAATATGTTGAACGTAAGTTTATTTTTAAGTCCACAAACGTTTTCGTTACTGTTTAACAGTAACTTCATCAGAAAACCAGTTAGCAAAATATGCCAAGCTTTTAAATAATAAATGGCACCAAAATAGAACCTAAAACGTCACAGTAGCATCATACTAAAATGAAATATCTTCGCATTTGACAGTTAAAGTGCTACAGCTATATTTTTAATTGTGTTCTGTAAAGTATTTTTAATTTAATTAAAAACTTTTTAAAAAATAATAAAAGCATAAGCCTTTACTTATTAAAACAATCAAACACAGTATTTATTTAATATCAAATATAAATTTTTGCAGTATAATTAGATAATTTAATATAGGTGAAAATTTCTTTGTGACTTCTTATCACAATATTGAGGGACAGATCACATAGATTACCATCTGTACTAATAAACCCAATAGTTAGTTGAGGAAATTATAGTATTCCGTCACATATTACACATCCCTCTACTATATAAATTCTAAAGTATTATTAATTTATATTTGATTAAAAGTGGTAGCTTCTTTTTTCGTAGTTGGAAGATCTACCTCTGAGTGCTTCTCAGTTTCAACACACAAGTTATATTACAATTTTCAGTGAGTCCAGGTGCAGAAAACGCATCTAAAGTTAATTGCCACTCCAACTCTCGAGCCTCTAGTTTTAAAGAAAAGGGGCCACCTCTGATGTCGAAAGGGATATGGTCAATGGCTAAAAAGTGGAAACTATGCCCAGGGTAGGTTCCTATATGTTTAGCCAGAGCATTATCATCTTTGTTCTTCCTTATGGCATAAGTATGCTCATAACGTCTTTCCCGTAGTTTTCGGTCAGTCTTTCCTACATAGAAGGCTGGGCAACAGTCACAGACCGCTAAATACACTATAGACTTGGACTCACAGTTCTATAATTAATGTAATATTTCTTATCTCTAATAACAAAAGAGTTTGCAGATTTTATGTAGTTACACTGTTTACATGTGCCACAAGGAAATGTTCCCTTTAGTTTCGAAAAAGTGAGAAAATCATTTTTTGTATACAAATTTAGGAAAGGACCCTAGTTTTTCCTCCAGTTTGAAATTACCTTTAATGAGTTGCCAATTCTTGATCAGAATAGATTTGATTTGCTCAGAATCTATATTAAAGGTAGTAATAAAGCTGGTGTTATATTGCTTAACTGGATTAATGAAAGTGGTGCTATCATAATCTAGAGTAACCGGATAATGGCTACCTGCCTCGATGTAAGTTTCAGTTACTCGTATAAGAGTTTCTTCACTATTGAAAAGTAAAGGAAAATATATTCTGTTTTTTTCTTTTACGTTCGACTTCCTGGTATAAGTCATCAATCAATGGTACTGGGTAATTCTGATTAATAAACATTTCCTTTAGTAAGTGGCACTCCGTATAGAATGTTACATCTAAAGAACACATTCTCGCGGCTCTGATAAATTGGCCGTTAACTGTGGATCGTTTCTGTTTAAATGGGTGTGCACTATTGTAATGCAAAAATGAGTTACAATGGGTTTATGAACCATTACATATGTCCTTACTTAGTTTTACATCAAGGTATTCAATCTGCTCAGTGTTAAAGTGGTATGTGAATTTGAAAAATTGTGTAGTAGAATTGAAGTGTTCAATCATAGAGGTAGCCTCCTCTTCATTTCCGCTATATAAAATAAAAATGTCATCATGGAATCTGGTATAGTACCTGATTCGTGGCACGTAGTCTAGATTATTGAATACGTATTCCTTCTCCCAATAAGCTACAAATAAGTTTGCTACACTTGCACCACATGGTGAACCCATTGCAATGCCCTGTTTTTGAAGGTAATACTCTTTGTTGAACATAAAAAAATTATATGTTAAGATAATATCTAGTAACTCTGTAACAAGGTCGATTTCTACTTTAGTAGCTTTTAAGTTCTCCATCATTAGTGCCAACCATTCAACAGCTTCATTGTGTGGTATTGAAGTGTATAGGTCAACCACATCTACTGTTAAGAAGTTCAATGTAGGATCAAATTGTAGGTTATTAATATTGTTGAGGAGCATCCAGGAATCTTTACATATTTGTGGAATTAGCTTTAAGTATTTCCGCAAGATGTTGTCTAACCGTTTTGCACTTGAATATATCAAACTACCCCGACTGTCTATCAATGCCCTCATGGGGGGGTTGTTCTGGTCCTTGTGTACTTTAGGTATTCCGAAGATTACCGGAACTTTAGGAAAGGGAATGTCAATATAGTTATAAGTATTGATATCAATCTTTCCTCCTATAAACAAGTCTCTATAATAACCTCTAATTCTGGTGTTAACAGTATTCATTTCATTTAAGGACGACTTAGTATAAGCCGGTCCATCTAGTACTGTACACATTTTTTTGATGTAATCAATAATATCAAAAATAACTAGCCCACCCCCTTTGTCTGGTTTTATGACCCTCACTGGGGCACTGCATAGTGTATGTAAGGCCATTGCCTGGTCTTTTGAAATATTAGACTTGGCATGTATGTTCTTGTAAGTGTGTGGTTCTGTAATATATCTAATGTCGAGCTCACATATATTTTCAAATAACAATAGTGCAGGGCGCAGAGGCAGATTAAACGTACTAAAAGGTTTCAAAACTTCTGGTGTAGAAGGGTCTACATTGTTAAATAGTAGTTTCAGATTGAGTTTTCTCACATAACTTTTCAAATCAATTAATGTATTTGCTACATTGAACCTTTTACTTGGAACAAATGTGTTTCCATATGAAAGTAATTCTGTCAAATCAGGCTCAATGTTAATTGTAGAAAAGTTATAGATTTTAAAGTCACCTTTAGAGTTAGTTAGTATATTCAATGTCAAGCCTTCTGTCAGAACATCCTCAATTGTCATCTCCGACGGTTGTTCCAATTCTTGTTCTTCTGAAAAATTTTGTTTTTATTGTTAGAAGCCGTTTGGGAATTGTGTCCAATAGATTTACCTTGTTGGCCTTTATATACATTTAAGTTTGCTCGAAGTCTGTCACTCCATCTTAGTTCTTCCACAGGTGTCTCATAGGATTGTTCACTATTAGTATTATTAACTGTAGCGTTAAAACCTGGAGACTGTTGTATTTGGTCAGGTATATTATTTGTAGTTTCAGGACATGCAGGAAACTTAAAACCAGTTGAATTAAGTTGTAGTTTTGGGTAAGCAGTACCTGTATTATATGCCTTTCTGTCCTGTTCAAGTTTCTTTGTTTTGTTAAATTTTAGTTTTTCAATAAGGGCGTCTATACTAGTGAAAATACGACTATAATCGTATTTATATCTGATAAAGTCCAAATCACTTTTTATCGAATTGTCCAAGTCATTAACTTCAGTAATCATCAAGTCAATGTTCAGGGAGTAATGTTTGATCATCAATTCTAACAATTGTACTCCCTGTTGATCAAACAAGATAATTAAGTCTTTATAAAAAGTAGAATCTGGAAGTAAGCCAGTAGGGAAGAAGTTACACCTAAGTCCCTTAGGCACAACCTTGTCTTCCAGACATTGTTTAAAATATGCTACCTCTAGCTGCAGTTTTTTTAGTTTCAGCATCTTAACGTCAAGCATTTTCAGTTTTTCAGTAATTACATTTGTACTTACTGGTATTGACTCAGTATCCATCGCCGGTCATTCCTGATGTAGTAATGGACCAAAATTAAACTTAAATAAGCGCCGGGTCCAAGTTCTGTAAGCCAGTGCTAATAGCTTGTACATAACTGACCCTAACAGACAGAGTGAACCTATTGACATTCAGTCACTATTGCTTGTTTTATCGCAACGCATTGACAGTTTGTCAACCCGATTGGATGTGGTTGACAAAAGGGAAACTGAAAGAACACAAGCGGGTTCTCTCACAACGAGACGATTACCTGCTAACACTGTAAGCGGGGGAAATACTCTATCGATACCACCGGCACAACCAGCTAGACAAGCTGAGTCCAACTCGCAGTTAATGAGAGAAGGGTTACTTAATGGCTCTACGGAGACTACTGCTACAATTAATTCATCAAGACAACGCACTTATGTACAAGCTATTAGCACTGGCTTACAGAGCTTGGACCCGGCGCTTATTGGCGTTCCACTAATGAACGACTGGATCAAGAACACGGAGAAGTTTAATTTTGGTCCATCCTACATTGAACTTCTTAACAGTAGATGTGGTTGACCTATACACTTCAATACCACACAATGAAGCTGTTGAATGGTTGGCACTAATGACGGAGAACTTAAAAGCTACTAAAGTAGAAATCGACCTTGTTACAGAGTTACTAGATATTATCTTAACATCTAATTTTTTTATGTTCAACAAAGAGTATTACCTTCAAAAACAGGGCATTGCAATGGGTTCACCGTGTGGTGCAAGTGTAGCAAACTTATTTGTAGCTTATTGGGAGAAGGAATACGTATTCAATAATCTAGACTATGTGCCACAAATCAGGTACTATACCAGATTCCTTGATGACATTTTTATTTTATATAGCGGAAATGAAGAGGAGGCTACCTCTCCGATTGTACACTTCAATTCTACTACACAATTTTTCAAATTCACATACCACTTTAACACTGAGCAGATTGAATACCTTGATGTAAAACTAAGTAAGGACATATGTAATGGTTCATACGTGTCGACAATATTTCGGAAACCCACATATTGTAACTCATTTTTGAATTACAATAGTGCACACCCATTTAAACAGAAACGGTCCATAGTTAAAGGCCAATTTATCAGAGCCGCGAGAATGTGTTCTTCAGATGTAACATTCTATATGGAATGCCACTTACTAAAGGAAATGTTTATTAATCGGAATTACCCAATACCATTGATTGATGACTTATACCAGGAAGTCGAACGTAAAAGAAAAAACAGAATATATTTTCCTTTACTTTTCAATAGTGAAGAAACTCTTATACGAGTAACTGACACTTACATCGAGGCAGGTAGCCATTATCCGGTTACTCTAGATTATGATAGCACCGCTTTCATTAATCCGGTTAAGCAATATAACACCAGCTTTATTACTACCTTTAATATAGATTCTGAGCAAATCAAATCTATTCTGATCAAGAATTGGCAACTCATTAAAGGTAATTTCAAACTGGAGGAAAAACTAGGGTCCTTTCCTAAATTTGTATACAAAAAAGGGAGTAACCTTAAGACATTACTCGAAAGGAGAAATGATTTTCCCACTTTTTCGAAACTAAAGGGAACATTTCCTTGTGGCACATGTAAACAGTGTAACTACATAAAATCTGCAAACTCTTTTTTTATTAGAGATAAGAAATATTACATTAATTATAGATTTAACTGTGAGTCCAAGTCTATAGTGTATTTAGCGGTCTGTGACTGTTGCCCAGCCTTCTATGTAGGAAAGACTGACCGAAATCTACGGGAAAGACTTTATGAGCATACTTATGCCATAAGGAAGAACAAAGATGATAATGCTCTGGCTAAACATACAGGAACCTACCCTGGGCACAGTTTCCACTTTTTAGCCATTGACCATATCCCTTTCGACATCAGAGGCGGCCCCTTTTCTTTAAAACTAGAGGTTCGAGAGTTGGAGTGGCAACTAACTTTAGATGCGTTTTCTGCACCTGGACTCAATGAAAATTGTAATATAACTTGTGTGTTGAAACTGAGAAGCAGAGGTAGATCTTCCAACTACGAAAAAAAGAAGTTACCACTTTTAATCGAAGATAAATTAATAATACTTTAGAATTTATATAGTAGAGGGATGTGTAATATGTGACGGAATACTATAATTTCCTCAACTAACTATTGGGTTTATTAGTACAGATGGTAATCTATGCGATCTGTCCCTCAATATTGTGATAAGAAGTCACAAAGAAATTTTCACCTATATTAAATTATCTAATTATACTGCAAAAATTTATGATTGATATTAAATAAATACTGTGTTTGATTGTTTTAATAAGTAAAGGCTTATGCTTTTATTATTTTTTAAAAAGTTTTTAATTAAATTAAAAAATACTTTACAGAACGCAATAAAAAATATAGCTGTAGCACTTTAACTGTCAAATGCGAAGATATTTCATTTTAGTATGATGCTACTGTGACGTTTTAGGTTCTATTTTGGCGCCATTTATTATTTAAAAGCTTGGCGTATTTTGCTAACTGGTTTTCTGATGAAGTTACTGTTAAACAGTAACGAAAACGTTTGTGGACTTAAAAATAAACTTACGTTCAGCATATTTTATTGTGACTGCTTGGACTGTTTTGTCTACTTGTCACCTTTTTCACCAATTCTCAGATCTGCTCAGAGTTAGTGCAGAATGGCACAAAATACACTGAACCGACCAATATAGCCAACATCCTGGCAGACAGGTTCAGTGCAAAGTTTACCCCCCTCTCACCCACAAAAGGGCCCATAACTATACCAGGAGAATGTAGTGCCCCTGAGATCACAGACACTCAGGTTAAAACAGCCCTCTCCAAAGCCAAAAACACAGGATCAATGAGACTGGACGGTGTCCCAGGCTGCGTCCTACATGAGCTCAAAGATGAACTAACCCCTCACCTAAACACACTGTTTAAACTCAGCCTCTCCACAGGCAATGTGCCCACAGAGTGGTGCACAGCAACGGTTATTCCACTCCACAAAGGTGGAGCCACAACGGACCCCGGGAACTATCGCCCTATAAGCCTGATTAGCTTGGTCTGCAAAGCTATGGAGCACATCATCATGGATCTCATTAACAGAGACATTGGAAACCTCCACACAGCTTACCTAGACCTTGCAAAGGCCTTCTACAACATTCCCCACTCAGGTATTATAGACAAGCTCACCAGCCTGAACATAAACCCTCATGTCACGAGATGGGTTGCCAACTGGCTCACGAACAGAACGCACATGGTAAGAGTTGCGGGAGCTAGGTCTGTCCCTAAACCGGTTAAAAGTGGCATTCCTCAGGGCTCAGTCCTAGGACCCCTCCTGTTCGGCATATACTTCTCAGAGGTACAGGCAAGCATAGGAGAACTATGGCCGACCAAGTTTGCAGACGACTGCAAACTAGGGGCTTTAATTGACTCTCCAGCTGACACAGACATCCGCCAAAAGGGTCTCACTGAGACAGATACCTGGTGTCAAAACCATGGCCTCAAGCTAAATCCCAAAAAGTGCATAGTCATCCCCTTTGGAAAAAACAAAGTACCCACAAGCTACCACATAGGTGGTAGCCCACTAAATACGGAAGACGTAATAAGGGATCTGGGGACCCAAGTAGATAGTAACCTCTTCTTTGATAATCACATTGCCAAAGTGGTTAGAAAATCCTTCTACGTTGCCCACCTAATCACAAAAGGGTTTGCATCCAGATCAAAAGAGGTCATTGGGCCCCACTATGCATCACTCATCAGACCCATCATAGAGTACAGTGCCCCATTTGGGATGTACCTTACAAGACACCTGCAACAACTGGAAAAAACACAGAAGTACCTCACCAAGAGGATCACTGGCCTCAAGCAGATGCCCTATGCAGCTCGACTGAAGAAACTCCAGCTGTACTCGGTTGCATACCGCCTACTCAGAGGTGATCTCTGCCTGACATATAAGGCCATGTCCAACCCAGAATTGATGGACATGCTCCACCTAAAGAAAACCATATCCCCTCGAGCCACAAGCTCCAGGGATCTAAACCTCACCACAACAATAAATAGGACGTGCTGGAGGGATAGATTCCTGTCCCAGAGACTTCCCATGCTCTGGAACAAGATTCCAATCTACATTAGGCAGAGCTCCTCGCTAACCCTCTTCAAGAGAAACCTTGACGAGTGGATGGGAGACAGAAAGTTTACCTCAGAGATTACTTCAATGGCTCTGCTGGACAGAGGCACAGGGAACTAATCTAAGGGGGCAGCGAAAGCCAACACATTCCGGCTAGGCTTATAAATGCCTTCGGGCAGATAGCCTAGTACCTACCTGTGAACTTATGAACATCCAGCTTTCAATCAACAGTGCTATCCCAAGTTAGCCAGAGCATGATGACTTGTCTGCTCCCCTCTCCATGTCATATTGGGTGCTTATAGCCTAATGAGTGAGAGAGCTACAGTCTAGATGTACAAGACCTAAACAACAAAGGTACATGTTTGGGGTCATCCCTCCCAGGTTATTGCCCCCCTAGCAGAGGATGAACTTATCTTCGGTCAACAAAGGATAAATAAATAAAAAGTTGGGATATTAGAAGTCATCAGTAACTTTCAATAAAAAAAGAAAAATAGTTAATAGCAGCTAGCCTCATTGATGATGAGCAGTACGTCCCCACTGACAATAATTTAGAAGCCTTTCTGAAGCATTGACAGTGTAATATATGTCTTGTGAACCTACATTTATTAATGTAAAAGTAAATACCTCACATAGAGCATATGCATTCAGTTTTAGAGTTTTTTTGATGTCATTCAAAGTATTAACTCTGATTTTTTGTTCAGCTAAATAACCACTTATTGAAAAATGGTATACTTTGTAAATGATGTTGGGTGTCTGTCATTCAATGCCATGAGCTTGAACCCAAAAGTATACACCATTGCACATGGGTCTTGTGGTACATCAAGTAAAGTGGGCCTAACCTGAAATGTTTCATTCTTCTTCAAAGCAACCTGCATATGCAGTCCTTTGTAAGACTTTTATAGACAACACACCACAGCAAAATGAAAATGTAGGCAGGTACCTACGTATTTGGATTGATAGCTCCTTCTCTTTTGACCAGCATGTGACAGTGGTTGTTAGGAATTCCTTTTTATTTAGCTTAGAATAGTTAATGCCAAAGTAATAGCATCAAAGTCTAGGTAACCATTCCCTTATACTTAGCATTGATCAGGCCATTTATTGAGTGTAATGCCCCCTTTGGAATGTATTTTACTCAACAAATCAAACAATTAGAAAGACTCCAAGGGCTCCTCACCAAAAAGATAATGGACCTAAAGTCCCTGACCTATCAAGGGAGGCTGAAGGATTCATCCTTTTATTAAGCATCTTATAGACTTTTGAGGAGAGATTTCTGTTTTGCTTAAAACACCGTTAGACACCCACTTGTCCTATTCCTTCTGTTTTTCTGCAAGTTCAATATCTCCGCCAGTACTAGAACCATGGACATGTAAATAGAACCTGAAGAGACAAGTTTATAACCCAGCACTTCCAAAATCTCTGGAATAAATTTCCTTGCCATGTTAATCAGTGTGACTCACTATCTTCTTTTTCACATAAAGCTAGTTGACACAATTTTGCTCTGGGATTGACTGGTATGGCCTTCCTGGAGAAATGAAGTGTGGATTGAGAGAAGGCATGGATGGTTGTTTGACTATCTGTGAATCCATGGTCTACTATTTGCACCATGCAGTACAACAGTGAGAATTCTTTTGTCTTTTCCCGGTTAGGGGTCGCCACAGCGGATCACTGGTCCGCTATTGCTTGGCAGTGGATTTTTTCGGTGTCAAGTTGCCAGCTTGGTACGCAACCTTCACAGAAGGTACACACATGCACCTACCCACATGTCTTTAAAACTCATGCAGTACAACTTTAATACTAAATATTTGCACTGAAGTGCCCATTTGTAAAACTTTTGGTGTTAAGGAGGCATAATTTACACTGACGTATTGCATAATTTGACACATTGAAAACTGGGTCTTTTCAGTATCTAATGGCTGTCTAATGAAGTTGCATCTTAATAATATGATACTTTTCCTAGTAGGTGTACTTTCTTGTCCTGGCACATCAAGTTTGTTGTAGGGGTACTAGATGTACTTTTTGAGAAGATTAGAATGATACCATGGGGCATGCATACCACACCCATTGCAAAGTATAAAATTATTTTTATTTGGTGTTGTGTTTATAAATTTCAGCTTGTATGAAGTATTAATCACCATTGTTAACAAAGTCTGCCTAATCACCACATTGTTACCGTTTCATATTATGAAAGGGAGAATACCATGGGAGAGTAATTTTGCACATTTGAAATCACACATGATTAAGGTTATGTTTGCAGAATGTAAAAATCCAAAAAAATGCCTGTACTGGTGGAATGCAAGTGAGAATTACAAGCGTAACTTAATCAACAGTTTGTATAATTCAGAAACATATTGCAGGCACACAATGCACCTAAAAGGTTGAAGTGAGAGTTAGAAGTGAAAGCCAGGAAGTGTAGACATACTAATAATCTCATTTCTAGCACATGCTGTCAGTACATTAGGTAAATGTGTTGATGGCTACAGGCATACAACAAGATATAAAGAAAGGTACATTATAGCGGCAAAAACATGTAGAAAAACCATCATCATTATCCTCCTGTGCGACAAGGGCATACTCAGAACATATTATGTAACACTGATGGTACTGAGAATCTCAACTTGTCTAATGCAATCATTCATAGTGAGTTGATGGTGATAGCCCATATGCACTAAGCAAGTCAGCATGAGCACTACCCATCTGTGCTTCAATGTATTCCCAACATAACCTGTCTGCTGTATAGGATTATTGCAATCACAGTATATGAAATGCGTGCAAATGTGTAGATCCAGCGGTAGATCTCATTGGGCAACCTCACTTTGAGGTGACTGGTTTTGTCAGAGAATTTTAATGACAAGGCAAAAAGCATAGGTTAACATTTAACACTGAGATTCAGTAGTCATTTACCATATTCCTTCATTAAATGCTTTTAGAAGCCCAAGGGTAGAAACCACCAACTTGTAAGGCAGTGTACCACATTTTATTTTATTTCATTTTATTTTATTTTATTTTTGTAGCTGATGTACTGCGAATTCTCTGGATCTGAATGAGGTCTTTTATTCAACTGTTTTCCAGGCAAAGCCTTTTTCTGTGATAATCTTTAGAGTTAACTGCCTCAACAAAAAAATAAATATCTGTGACACAGATTATCTGGAATGTGTCACAACTTGGATCACTATTTAGAAGCTCAGAATAGAACATATTTAGTAAAAATGACCAGGTAGCCCAAAACTCACAGCAAATCTTTATTGCCAAAGCTGAAAATTATGGTTAAGTGCCTGTGTAATCTACTGGCAGTAGATGACAAGGTGCTTAATCGTAGTTTTTTTTTACATTAAAGGTTCTCTGTGAGTTTTGGGTTACCTGGTCATTCTTACTATTATTAGAGTTTTTCTGTACCAGTTCGAGTTCTGCTTGGTTTTCTGTAGTTTAACAGAGCATATTTGGGAAGAGTGCACTGTTAAGGCTGTCCTCCATGGCGAGAGTTTCTCTTGTGAAGGTCCTTTGAACCACTCTACTCATTCTTATTAGCTGTCAGTCAACGGATGAGAATTGTCCTTAATTACCCATCAAAACAATCATATGCCCCTTTGAGTGCAACCCTCAGGTTAGTTTCATTGTAGAGCACCACTGAAGACAGCTAGTTTCCAGTTATCATCCCTCCCCGAGGGTTGAAATTTTAGAATTACTTTTCCAGAGCACATTTTATGAACAATCTTACTTGTTTCATGAATAGCCTGTACAGCGAAGTCCTGTGATAGATGCCAGATAGGACCTGACATCTAGTCTTTGTCTGACAGCCCAGAAGATTGTCCCTTTTTTTGACATAAGTACGTCCCTCTTAAATGGTGTAAGATTAGCATTTCAGTACGCTGCCATTGATGGTTCCATGATGACAAAATGATGTTTTTCTACCTCTTTTGCTTCATCAGCACCATTCCTTCAGTAAGTCTACCTCACATAACAAAAGTGGTCACACTCTTCATAGCCAACCTGAAGGTAAGGAGTGAATGAAGTGGCAGAAGTTTGTGAGCCTTCCCATACAAAGTCATCCATGTGGCAGGCAAACAGTCAAGGGGAGTTAATATTCCTCTGTAACCAGTAGAACACAGCAAGGTCTCCTGTGAAATTCTCCCTCCTGCTTATCAGTTTTAACTTTCCTGTGTTATACCAGTAGAGCTGTGCATCTGCCAGACCATAAACCCACTTGTTGAGTATTTTCAGTCACCCAAGCATCTAGCATTAGGAAGAGGATAGTCATAAATGTGACAAGAGATTTCTATATCATGCAAAAAACATGAACTGTATATCCACGGAATGAACTTTCCTCAACTTTTGACAGATTTTGGCCAAAAGAAGATAATGAGATTTTGAGGCACATTTTGGTGAATCTTTTTGAAGTTCGTTTCTGTAATGTTGAGACAAGGTGTAATTTGGATGTTATTCTTTTGGAGTTTCTTTCAGGACACCAGCAACTTAGTGGAAATGTTTTTTTGTTTGACATTATCAACTTTTTCAAAAACATCAGATGTTCTTCGTGTTTCACTGTTGCAGTCATCACACTTGGGTTATCTGCCTGCAGATAGTCCTCAGTTGGTCCAAATACCAGAGTTTTGGGATTTCTGTGTCGGATACTGTCACCTCTTCCATGACGTCAGGTCATCAGGGGTATAAAACATGCAGCCGACGCCATTACATCAGTCTTTCTTGCTGCGTGGGAGCCCGAAGCAGAAGCAGTTCGCAAGTGCTGGTCAGCCGCTACCTGAAATGTTCGTTTTTTCAAGTTTCAGACCTGAAGTCTTCTAAAGCCAAGTACCCCGTTGGGGATTCTTTTTTCTTGCTCTAACCGATGTCAGAAAAAAATTAACAATTGTCTTACCTGTGGAAAGCAAATACCTCACAGAGATTTTCATTCGTACTGCATTACCTGTTTAGCCCCAGACCACGACGTCCCTAGCTCTTGGTTTTGTGCCTTGTTTAATGCCCGAACCATTCGTCGTCGGGTATTTTTGTAGCTTAATTCTTTCGATTTCATTCTCCATATTCAGAAATGGCTTTGGTAAGCCATCCGACTACCGATCTTCCGAAAAAGCACAAAGACAAAGACAGAGACAGACCGCATAGGTCAAAAACTGTCGATGACACTTCCGTTAAGCTAGTCGCCAGTCCACCGGTACTCAGTGAGGCGCTTTTGCAGCCCCTGATGCCCGCTTCTACAGATTGGCTGGCCTCTGCCGAGACCCATTCGGAGTCCGGTATGCTGTGAGATGCTTCTTCGACTATGGAACCTGCGGATGTCTCTACCTTGGATGGGTCCGGAGCCACTGTGCAGGCACCGGCTTCTGAGGGTGTATTCTGACCTACTGATATTCATATTAAACCTACAACTTAATTTCCTACTAAAACTACAGAGTTTCTCAGGCCCAGTGTTCGCACTACACCTAGAAAACCGATGACCAAAGCACATGCTCAACCTCCCATGCCACAAAAATAAATGCTTAGAATGGCTGAAGACCTTATTACTCTTATTAGGGGAAGCCAGCCTTCCCCTGCCAAAAGACAAAGAATTGAATTTCCTTCTGATTCTACAGACCAGGTGTCTGTCGACTCTGATCCTTCTGATTACCAGGACATACCCTTATCTACCTATGAGGATTCAGATGCAGAGGAATCCATTCCCTCTGCCTCCCTTCCAGAGGATTTCTCTTTTGGTGAAACCTTGCATACCATAAGAGAGCATTTCTGCTGGGAATGCCAGGACTATCCTCAGTCCAAAAAGAGAGTCAAGGAATTTTTAGATTTGCCTCAGCATATGCCTCTATCTATACTCCCTGTCCTGGATATTATAGACAATGTCTTCTTGGAGTCCAGTCTTACTCCTGACACCTTACCACCAGCTCCTAGAAAACGTGACAGGTACTACAGAGTACCTGATTCTCACAAATTTCTCTTTAAGAATCCTACTGCAGATCCAGAGACCATTTCCCAGGGACCTAAAGGCATTAAGGCTACTACAGCCAAAAATCGTACCCCTTCAGACAGGGATTCTAGAGCTTCAGACAGATGGGGTAAGAAGGTGTATACCTCTGCAACTCTTGCCATCAGGGCTTTGAATTGCCAGTTTCACTTGTTAAAGTACCAGCAACATATTATGGAACTAATTAAACAAAAAATGTTGTTGCTTCCAGATTGTGCAGAAAATAAAGATTTACAAGAATTAATGCATTCTGCAAACCAAGTTAGTAAACATACTTTGCAGTATGGTTTTAATGCCTTAGAAGCATCTTGCAGGGCTGCAGTCACTGGGTCTGAACTGAGAAGACATGCTTGGCTGAAGGAACAAATCTTTCCAGACCATGTCAAAGCAAAATTACTAGATGCTCCATTAAACCAGGAACGTTTGTTTGACACCAAAGCAGAAGAAGTTCTTAAAAAAATGGAGGAAAAAGCTAAAGCTATGCAAACTGTTAAAACTTTCCTACAGGTACAGCCACCTAGATTCAGTAGGCATTGGCCTTCTAAAAACTGGTCCTTTCCAGTCCCTCCCAGGCCTTCTCAGTCCAAACCCAGGGGCAACAGACTACCAAGACTACAGTCTCAGGGTATGCAGAGATCTAAACAATGGAGTGCTGCCACCTCAAAAACAGGGAGTGGTAAGCCACCCCCTTATGGAAAAAGTTCACAATGACTTTTCTATCATCCTTCCCAGCCATGCCCAAGTACTTGCACCAGAGGAAAACTTGTCCTTCATGCAAAAAACTGGATGTCCATTACCCAGGACAGATGGGTTCTACACATTGTATCCCAGGGATACAGATTGTACTTCCACTCACTGCCAACACCAAGTGGGTTTCCAAACCTTCCTCCAAACCAGTGGGCAGAGGCTCAAAAACAAGTACTTTCTCTTCTCAATATCAGGGCTATTCAACCTGTTCCAATAGAGCAAAGGGGACAGGGTTTCTACTCCAGACTGTTCCTGGTGCCCAGAAAAGAGAGCTCTTGGCGAACTATCCTGGATCTGGCAATTCTCAACACCTTCCTGGTGGTCCCAAGATTCAAAATGCTTACACTGCAACTGCTACTTCGTATGCTAGCCAAGGATGCATGGCTAGTTACCCTAGACTTAAAAGAAGCTTATCTGCACATCCCCATAATGGAATCTTGCAGGAAATATCTACGTTTCAGGGCAGGCTGTATGCACTACCAGTTCTCTGCACTTCCCTTTGGCTTTTCTATGGCGCCCAGGGTATTCATGAAGTGCCTGGCTCCAGCCATTGCATACTGCAGGCAGAAAAATATTCAAATTTACCCATGTTTGGACGATTGCCTGATTCAGGTGGACAGTCAGGAATTGCTACTTCACCACCTGGCATTTGTAAAGATACTCCTAACTTCTCTGGGGTACATCATCAACGAAAAGAAGTCACAACTGGTGCCCAGCCAAAAGATTGTTTTCCTGGGAGCAAGCTTGAACACAACTTCCCAGATGGCATTCCTCACTCCAGAAACGCAGGTCTATTTGACAAACTACTTCAAACTAATGGCCACCAGAAACCAGCTATCTACAAGGAAAATACTGCAGGCCCTAGGGTTCATGGCCTCATGCATTCTACTAATTCCATATGCAAGACTGCATATGAGGAAACTTCAGTGGTACTTAAAAAGTCTCTGGTGTCAACATTCTTAGGACCTGGAAACAGTGATTCCTATCATTCCTTGTCTAAGGGCAGAGTTCCTTTGGTGGGCAGAGGCATGTAACCACAACAAGGGACTTCCTTTCATTCAACCCCTTGCCGTCCAAACCCTGACAACAGACACAGCAGACTATGCATGGGGGGCTCACATGACAGGCAAATGCATTCAAGGCAAATGGGGCCCAGGACAAATTCACCTGCATATCAATCAAAAAGAAATGTTAGCTGTACAGAATGCTCTGACAGCCTTCAAAAACCTTATCTTTCCAGGACAGCTCCTGATAAAGACAGACAACACCACAGTTATGTGTACGTAAACAAGCAGGGGGGAACTCATTCCTACCCTCTCTGCAGGTTAGCCATGGCCCTGTGGAACACAGCCTTGAGCAACCAAGTGCACCCGCAAGCTCAATTCCTGACAGGCAAAGAAAATTCACTGGCAGACGACTTAAGCAGAAATCTACTGGACCCACACGAGTTGAAACTAGACCCCAACTCATTTAAACTTCTTATCCAGAGGTGGGGGACACCAGAGGTGGACCTCTTTGCCTCCCCCCAAAACCATCAATTGAGCAAATTGTGCACCAGAAATCCTCACAGCAAAGCGTGGATAGTGGATGCCCTATCCTTTACATGGGAAGACCTCTCAATTTATGCCTTTCCCCCTCTATAAAAATCAAAATTAGCGGTTTCGTAAGGTACACAGACCAAACTTCATCAGGTCTGATGAAGTTTGGTCTGTGTACTGTACGAAAGCGCTAATTTTGATTTTTACTGAGTGTTTTGCAGTAAACAGTGTGTTCCGTATTTTCAGCTGTGTGGTTTCTTCTTTTTCTCAGTTGGTTCCTATTGTCAGCTGTTCCTGGTCTTTCCCCCTCTATCCCTCCTCTCAGAAGTACTACTCTAGATCAAACAGGCCAGACCAAGACAATCCTTATATCCCCGGACTGGCCACGCCAGCACTGGTATCCACTCCTGTGCAGTCTGACAGCAGTGCCACCCTGGCACCTACATCGGACCCCCTCTCTGCTGTCCCAGCAGGAGGGACAGATTTTGCGCCCACAGCTGCAAACCCTAAACCTTGCAGCCTGGCTTATCCCCTGAATACACCACCACCAACCCTCAGCAAACAGGTGCTGGACATCATCCTTGAGGCCAGAAGGCCTAGTACTGGTAAATCCTATTCTGAAAAGTGGAAAAGATATTGTTCTTGGAGCCAATCTCAAGGAAAGGACACAGCCGTGCTCACCTTACCTCAAATCCTCGATTACGTAGCAGAGCTGCTCCACAGAGGCCTATCCTGCTCATCCATTAAGATTCATGCCTCTGCCATCTCAGCTCATTACAATACTGAGCCATCTCTCCTTTCTCACCCTCTCATCAAACAGTTCCTGAGAGGAGCTAACTATTTAAGGCCTCCTAGGAGAGCTGCCACCCAAGCCTGGAACCTTAACTTTGTACTGGAGAAGCTCACGCTTCCCCCTTTTGAACCTGCTGCTGCAACAGAGTTAAAATTCCTCTCTTGGAAAACAGCCTTACTTCTAGCCATCGCTTCAGCAAGAAGAGTGTCTGAGTTACAGGCACTTGGACATGCACAGACAGCTCAGGTTCTACCTTGACAGGACTAAACCTTTCAGGAAGTCTGACCAGCTGCTAGTCAGCTTTGCTACAGGGGCAGAGAGCAAGGCCATTTCAAAGCAAACCATTTCTAAATGGATAGCAGACTGCATCCATTTCTGCTACAAACACCATGAAAAACCTACCCCACAGGGGATCAGAACTCATTCCACTAGGGCTACCTCAACCTGTACTGCATTTCTCAGGGGAGTCCCTACCAGGGACATCCTGGAATCTGCAACCTGGAGTTCTGTACACACCTTCACCAAGCATTACCACTTACCTATAGTTTCTAAATCCAGAGCTGGATTTGCCACAGCAGTCTTACAAGGCCTGCTAGCCAGTCCTAATACTTCTTGACTGCCTCAACCCTTCCTCAGCTTTGGGACTCAACCCAAGTGTGATGACTGCAACAGTGAAACACGAAGAACATAGCACAGTTGTGTGCACTTACCATAAGTGTAGATGTTCGAGTGTATTCACTGTTGCAGTCCTGGTTACCCTCCCTCCAGCCCCCTGGCTTTTTCTATACCTCCTATCCTCTTTTTGGCCATATTTTAAGGCACTGGTATTTACGTTTTACTGGAGGTGTACCACACCATTTAATAGCTTCCTATTTTGGGGGCTCCTGACATATGGGGCAAGAAAAACTGATGTAATGGCGTTAGCTGCATGTTTTATACCCCTGACGACCTGACGTCATGGAAGAGGCGACAACATCCGATGCAGCAATCCCAAGACTCTGGTATTTGGGCTGACTGAGGGCTGCCTGCAGGCAGATAACCCAAGTTTGATGACTGCAACAACGAATACACTTGAACATCTACATTTATGCTAAGTGTACACAACTGTACTTTTTTCCAGTTCCATATGTCTTCCTGTTTTGGTGACTCAAATGACAGATCAGCCAGGAGTAAGTCATGTTCCACACGGGAGTCATAAGGATGAATCAGTTCCTGATTCAGTGAAAATATCATCTATATGTGACATATCCACAGACTGCTTTGTGCCTGCACCTAGATGTAAACATTCCAAGTTTTACAAGCCTGTCTAATATTTCAGCTGTATGTTGTACCTCTGCTTCTCAATTGGTAAGACTTACGGTTTCATAGGTAGTACTAGGCTATCGGCCCTAGGGCCTATACAAGCCCAGCCAAAAAGGTATCCTGGCTTTTGCCACCCAAGAAAATTATTTTTCTGTGCCACTGTCGAGCAGAGCCACAGAAGTGATTCCCGGGGTGAATTTGCTATTTCCCATCCAATCATCAAGATTTTTCTTGAAGAGTGCTAATGAGGAGCTTTGTTTGACATAGATAGGTAGGTAGTTTATTCCAGAGCATGGGAAGTCTCTGGGAGAGGAATCTATCCCTCCGGCATGTTCTGTTTATTGTGGTGACAAGGTTTAGATCCCTAGAGCGTGTAGCTCAGAGGGATTGGGATTTCTTTAAGTGGAGCATGTCCAACAGCTCTGGTTTGACATAGCTTTGTATGTTAGGCAGAGATCACCTCTGAGTAGGCGATATGCGATGGAGTAAAGATGGAGTTTTTTTGAGACGGTCTGCATAGGGTATCTGTTTGAGGCCGGTAATCTTCTTCGTAAGGTATTTCTGCGGCCTTTCCAGTTGTTGTAGATGTCTTGTGAGGTACATACCAAAAGGGGCGTTGTACTCTATAATGGGTCTAATGAGTGATGAGTAGAGGGGAACAATGACCTCTTTTTTTCTGGATGAGAAACCTTTTGTGATGAGATGTGCCACGTAGAAGGATTTCCTGACTACTGTGGCGATGTTCATAGATTCATAGGTTCCGCATACATTTGACCTAACTGCTGCCTTGCAGCAGTACATGTGGCTGCTTTATTCCATTGCTTCCAAATTCTTCCTTCAGAATTATCCTTGTCTTCTTCATTTTCATTTCTGATTTTTTTCTTTTTGGTATAATTTCTGGTAAGTCGACTATCACCCTATCACTGTCATTTTTACTTACGTTGACATACTGTCTTCAGTTTCTGCTTTGACCTTGCAATCCTGGAATAGTTTACATCATTATACAAACGTTGTTATGCCTCTCAGGTGCCACAGTTGCATCCAGGTCAGTGACGACTCCAGGTGTTTGTTGCTGTGCAGTCAGCTCTTTTGTAGTAAACTTTGTCTCCCATTTCATACTTTTCATTTGCTGTACAAAGGTGTTTCCTTAGTGATGTCTGAATTCAGTCTGAATATTTAGCCTCAGTAAATACTCTGCTTTACATTTGTAATGTTGATATATATTCTAACGTTACTTTCTCCTTGTGGTCCCTTTTAGTGCAGGCAAATTGCCAGTCAGAACGTAAAGGGAGATTTGGGTAGTGACCATGCACAAGCTGGTATGGACTGTTTCACAGCCATTCTGCATAACATGTTTTGCCATCAGACCCCAACATAGTGACATTTCCCAGTCATGTTTACTACTAGCTAATTATTAATGTTTATATTAGTATGTTATTATGACAGTCTAGACCTCATTGCTTCAAGGACTTAACTCTGCCATGGTCATAGTTTAAGTACTGAAATTCCCCACCCTATCTCTCATTATACCATTATTAAATTCTTCACCATTGTCTTTGAATAACTGCTGAGATTTGGACCATGCCCGCATATCCAGCAATGAAGAATAACTTCTGATGTATGGACCATGGTTGCTTATCCGGCAATATATACTTTTCTTTACAGTTTCTGATGGTCTCTTTCTATTCATAATGTTTATGACACTAAAACTTGTAAACTGACTGATGGCATGAAGGTACCAGATTCAGGCTCAGGATCATGTAATTCACAGTTGTGTCATTGTAATCTGAGTACAGAGGTATGACAACAGTAGGCCTTGGCTTAGGTCTGCCGTACTTCAAGCAGACCTCAAAATTGTCAGCAGTCTGTTTCAAAATAGAAATACATTCTAAGTTATTGTTTCCTGAACTGCCGAGCAGTTTCTGATGTCTGTTCACAGAACCATGTCTGCAGTTTCTTTAAAATATTCTGCTATGAGGACCTGTTTCTTACAGAGACTCTCGTTAAGGTCTTCACCTAGAATATTGATGTGATAATAACCTTAACTAGAGAGTTCAAGACTCTCTGGTTGGTTGTTTAACAGTAACTATTTTGTTATTTTGCATGTCCAGAACTGTTTTTAATTTCTAAAGAAGTCCTGAACAAAACAAAAGTTTCTTAACCAAAGTGGCTTCTGTTTCATTGTCACTCTTGTCCTACTTTTAGTGGCATTTTCAATCTATTGGTCAAGCGTCCTACTTTTCCATCTTTCTACTACAAGATGTGTTAGTTTTCAGCATCGTTGCCGCTTCACTCACACTCATTCAGCTCATATAGCTGTCTGTCCATTGTTCTGCAGATGTGGTGCATGTGTGCATGCAGTATGAAGCACAGCTAGCCCAGAAAATTATGCAACAGAAATATCTGCATCACAAGTGTTTTCTTTGGCAAGTAAAGTTTTATTGCATTCTTCTGTTATCTTCAGAATTTGCTTTCCACTGTTATTTTAACTTTGTCTCTTTCTGGGTAGAGTTGCAAAGCAAGTGAAAAACATGATGCAGTACAAATCACCCACAGAAAAGATGCTGTTGTAAAAGTCCCATACGGAGGAAGTAACCATAGACTTGACAGCCACAACCGTATGCCAGCAGCATCTGAGGGCAGCTAATGTTCTGATTATTAAACACAACCAAAAGTATCCCCTTGCCCCTCGTCACTGGAGCTTTTGGATATAGAGTCCATATGCGTCTTTGCATATTTCTGCACAGGGTATGAAACAAGCCTTGCATTTCCTAACACAGTGGAGTCAAATTATCTGGCACCATAAACATTCTCTTGTGTATCGTTTGTGCTAACATCTGCGTTACTCGCATCATCCATGGCATAACAAATCAACAAAATGTTTCGGTTTTAGCATTCAGAATATTAGCCAATATTTGTCAGTGATGCTGATGGTGTTAGACTGTCAGGTGACAGCTGACCAAAAAATAAGTACATCAGACCTTGCAAATAAGATAACAAAGTATTAGACATGCATCCTAAGCCACACAGTATAGAAGTATAACTGTAAAACCCAATACAAGGTTACCCATCTTTCTGTGCAGCTACCACATGATATAAATGTGAGGATCCTTTAATAACATGCACAGAAACTGTAGTTATTCCTACAAAGCAATACTTACTTACTTGTCTCTGCATATATGATTGTGGGCAGTACATGCTACCAATCTCATTATCTGGTGTCTTGGCCGACTGTGGTGTTTTACATTATGTGGTGATAGATTATTACCATTTACTATTTACTGTTTACCATATGGGTGGCACTCATGTCATTCCAACTTTAAATCTGAAGACCACGTCCGAACAGAAATGATATCTAATTGTGCAGATGGAACCATACCTTCTGTAGCACACACGGAGATGGTACATTTAGGGGCACAAATGCCCAGTAACACTAGGAATTAAGTATCTGTGAAAATATCCTCCCTTATTTGGTTCCCCTGCTGATGTGTACCACCCTGGTCCATGCTGCTTTAATGCTGCAGTGAGCATATCATTTTTTGGGATGTAAGATTACAGTGTCACAACTTGTGGCATATTCAGGTAGCTAAAAAAATATTAACAGACTTCATACATATATAAACTGTTATACTATGCAACAGCAATGAGTACCTAAACATAAATGTATAGTGACAGCATTACATCACTTGTATTCGCACACACACACACACACACACACACACACACACACACACACACACACACACACACACATATATATATATATATATATATATATATATATATATATATATAGATATACACACACACACACATGTACATACATATATGATATATATATATATATATATATATGCGTGTGTGTGTTTTGGAATATGAAAATAATCTACCTATTTGCATGTAAGGCAGTCAATTTGATAACAGCAGAAACATTTTGCTGAAATGCTGTTTGGTGAAACTCTTTTTCCTGTGGTTTGAAAATGCTGCCTCTAGGACAGGTTTTAAAGCAGTATTCATTGCAGACTCTGTCAGCCTTATTTGCACACAGTGCTTTGAATTTAATTAATTAGATCGATAATACCTAAAACATCACTGTTGTGATTGTGATAGCAGTACAGCAGTGTCCTGTATGCCTCAACAAGTTCAACCGTGTTTTTCAAAGTAAAATAAACAGTTTAAAAAGTCATCAGGAACTGTTAAGTAACAACCAGAACTTTTGTAGAAGAAGGCCCCTTGGCCATGCACCCATCTGAGAGTGCAGTAAAAGGGAAAGAAGATGTTATGCTGTGTCCATTGAAAAGCATTGGTGGTTCATAATTGGACCAGAATGCGAATATGAAATGGCAACTGATCGAGATTGAAGCTGAAAAAAAAGTTAAAGTTAATGAATTATGTGTAAATCATATTATGAGAATGTTCCGCATTGATCCATAACTGGATCTTATTCTTTATGGGAGTGCATATTCCTTTTTGAAAGAAAATTCTTAAAAAGTAGTCAATGATTGCAGGATGACTTTGTAAGTAGACGTTAGTGGCTGTTGTAAAGTTGCTTATCTGCTAAAGTCCTGCATTTTTTATTTATGTGTCACTAAAGAACTGTAAGAATCTGGGCAGTGCTGCTAGTGTGTACACTATCGACCAGCATTCTGTTTGACCAGCTGTGTCTGTGCATTTGTCTTGACAGACTGAATTTACTAAACTACAGTGATTTGTGCTACTTTGTAGTCCACAGGTACGAAACATATGAAGAGATGAGCAATTTTATTCATTAAAAACTAGTGTAAATTGATATGAGAACTTATTATTTCATATGGTTGTAAAGAACATTTTTCACGTTTTAAGAGAAGAATAACTGCAATAGAGACAACAAGTTAAAGTGGCTTAAAATGGCTTTTTAATAAGGCTTGAATAAAAACTGTTACTAAGAGGAGTGTTTAAAAAGAAAGACACTTAATATACTTAAGAAAGGCAGAACTATGTAAAGTTTATGCACACAGAAAGTTAAGACAGACATCAGTGGAGATGCCTAGCCTGCCAACGTTTGATAATGCGCATCTGTGGTACTTGGCAGATGGTACATCAGACTGCTGATAGTTGCTGGGAGACCTAGATAGCAAAGACTGGATGCAGCTGTATGTCAGAATAATACACTAGTGATTGACACTTAACAGGATGACTGCAGATGCTGAACACACATATTTGTTGCTATGAGCAATTATGGATGGATGAGGAATAATGCTGGAAAGATTTTTAACTGGGTGTGATAATGTAATGTCAGATTAAATACAGGCTTCTCATGATGTATCTCAAGTCTGATATGTTTTTTTGTTTTGTTTTTGTTTTTGTTGCTGCCTATAAGCCATATAGAAATACAGAGATGATGTACTAAGTATATATGTTTTACTGTAGATTGGGTGTATTTAGAATTGTACAGATTTCTGCATGGGGTGGGTGTCAATGCACATTTAAGAATTACATTGACAGCTGTACACTTTGTATTAACTGGAACATGTTTCATCTGTTCGGTGAATCTGTATCGTGTACAAATGTCAGTAATGTTTGCATTTGGAGCAGAGCTTGCCTTGAATGTTTTCCACTTGTCTTGAACTCTAACTCTTAGACTGAGTACCAGACAGTCTCTCACTGTACCACACTGAGAAATTATACATTTGCTAATTTGTATTGCATAGCTACATTTCAGTGTCTTACTGTCTTCATCATAAACTTTCCATAGGCACATCATCACCGTAAGGGCTACCTGCTCAAAAAGCTTTAATGTCCAGGACCTAAGGGGAATTTAATGAAAAATGAAAACTCTTTATATGTTGTCTTGTACCAGTGAGTCACGCCATGTGACTTCTTGATGTGAAATGTCCACATGTGGCATTTCTGTGTAGTGTTTCACACCAAAGTATGGTGTGGCATAATGCTTAGAGATTGCTTTATTCCAGTGTAGGGAGATTCTTTCAGATGTTTTGTCATTTTCCATGGCTGTCCACTTTTAGCATGGGCTAATGAAGCTAGCCAGACTAGCAGCCTTTGGGTTGATAGTGTGCCTTTTGGATGGACGTTATTATTGGCAAACATACAACATTCATGGGAAATGAGTAGTTTTTCAGTACAAAATCCATGGTACTGATAAAAAATAGGGTACATGAAAGGTTAATATTTGCCAGGGCACTACAGTGCCCCTGATCAGGTAATGACTTAAACGGAATGCTGCATATTGCCCAGAAAGGAGAACCAGAAACTGAGAAGTATGACATTGTTCAAACTGGGGGACCTAAATTAAGGGAATGCAAAAGCATTTTAAAATGTTGTGTAGTTGTGAACATGTGCAATATTTCAAACTTTTAGAACACAGAAATGTACAATATCAACTCTTATCTACCTTAACAACAAGATCTGTTGGCAGCAACAAGCAGATTGACATTAAAATGGCAAAATTATCCCACAAGTCTTGTTGTATGTATAGGCTGTTTTGCACCACTATTTCTATGGAACTGTTACACCATTTGACTTAAAGATACAATATAATTCCCTGCTCTAGTATTGTCCCAAGATAACACACCATGCAGCACACTGGAGTTACATTTGGCTGAAAGAACCTGTGTTTCTAACAGGGTCATTAAGTTAAAAAAGTGTTTTTCTCCTAGATGATCTGTGTTTGATTAGTGACATGAGCACTGAAGGGGATAGGCCAGGCAGGATGGGAGTAACTCAGCTAGCCTGGGGGAGGGAGATGACTATGGCCCTGGTTCACCACTTGAGTGAACAGGTTTGCTGGACCCATGCTTCCAAGCAGTGTTTTGCTCTGATCCGGAGGAATATGTGTGTGTATGCAGAAGTGCTTCCTCAAATATGCAGCTTTTAGAGGAGCTCAAGTGAGCTGCCATAAGGGTTAAGAGTTCAAGGGGTTACAGAGGAGTTCTGTAGTTCTGGCAGTCTGATGCACTCCTGACACCTGACTCTAGCCACTCAGAATTAAGCCCTCCAGCCAAGGAACAAATGGGCTGAAGGGCTTTCACCAGTGCTGAAATGTGATTGGCTCTGATACTGAAAAAGGAACAAATGGATAGGTAGAAGGAAGAGAAGCCATTGGACAAATCTAAGGAATAGGAGATGAAATTAAAAAAAAAGTGTTGTTTCTAAGGGGACACCTTTTATTTCTGGCCAGTAGGTCTTGCTGGGTCAATAGCCCTGCTGTAGACAGTGTGATTTTGAAACTTTGGAGTGACAGGTGCATATGCTAAATGTACAGAATCAGTTGCTGTCTGTGACATTTTTAGTAGGAATATGCAGTAACAAATGAAAAAAAATGTCATTCACTATTTCAGCCTGCATAGACTTGAATAGTAAAACTTGTGTAAGTTGGTGCATTTTGTATTTGTCAGTCCTTCACTGTACCACAGGTAAGATGCTTGTGTATGGAGCATCTCTTACCATAAAACTGAGTTTGTTTCTGCACTTGTGACTTATGTACTCATGGCACATCTTTGACTTTCAGTTACCTTTTGACCCTAACTACTAATTCTGCAACCCACTGGTAACCATTACTTAATACTAATCCTAAAACTTAGCTCCAACCTGTACTTCTTAAACTAATGTCTCACCATGATTGTATATTAATTATAGTCTGAAAGCCTACAACAGTTTAAACAATCATTGTGTTGGCTATGTTCATTTGAAGCTGTCAGTACTGAGTCATGCATTAGATGATATGAGGTAAAAATGTGTGCAAAGGGCCTATGGTTTGAAAACAGACCAAAGTTAAACTTAATTTGCAACTGTCCGGATGCATTTTCTTTGAATGTGGGTTTCAGTGCCTAATCAATTATTTTAGTTTCAAAGACAGAGACGTTTACTGTTCATGCTAAGTCTGCTTTCGTTGTGAGACTGCATTGTTTTGTTTACCAGATGGCTCTCAGTGTTTATAAAATTTGAAATAAAAGTTTTAAATTAAATCCAAATATCTCTGTAATCATTGTTGAAGTAAAGAAAAAATAGTGTTCACACTGGCAGGTTTGAACAGAGTTTATGGTAAATGGGGAGAAATTGCCAAGTAATGACACACTGGAATCTCTGTGGAGGAGGGGGTGGTCTATATTATCTTGTCAAAAAGAGGTGTTCAGTGAATATGTCTTAATCGACAAGTAAACAGTGAACTCTGTAATCGCCGAATGGCCACATCAGCGACTTTTTTCCCCAGGTGAAAAAGCGCTTGGCCGTCATCGGGGATTTGCCCTTTTTCCCCCACTGTAGTGCAATCTCGGAGTTGGTATATTTAGTTAGGGGCGTGAAGTCCTCCAGTATGTAGGGTTTGAGCATTTGTTTTTTATTAGGCCAAGCGCTTTTTTCCCCAGGGGAAAAAAAAGTCACTGATGTGGCTGTTCGATGATTACAGAGTCCGCGGTTTACTTGTTAATGAAGATGTGTTTGCTGAATATGTCTTTCAACAAGATAATATAGACCTGAGGGGGGGGGTGCTGCCACGGGGGTGGCTGCTGTGGGGAGGGCCTGATCCATTACCCTGCTTGGGGTCCCATTTGACCATGATCCGGCTTTGAGCATACTCACACATTGTGTTCGGCTATAGGATTTTAGTTTGAGTTCATTTAAAGCATGTTCCCATAAAGTCACATTATATTTGCTGTGGCATATACTAACTCATCCCTATCAAGCATAGTAGGTATTTTCTGGAGTGGATACTGCTGGCTGAAAGTATTCTTTTTTTCGAAAAAGATGAAACATTATGCCAAGTCAGGTTTTTCTCAAACAATTTCTGTTCAACATCCATTTGAAGCACTGGAACTGGACTCATAGGAATGTCTCCTCTGAAGTGTTCAAGCACAAATGCACAGACCCATCAACTGATGATGTTACGATTTGCTGCACATTGATGTAGTACTTGCAGAAAGAGGTTTTTCTTCATCTCAGCTAGAGGAAGTATCAGGACCATTGGGAGCAGGCGGTGTATCATTCTTCATCTCTGTGGATACCAAACAGGTCTTCTTGAGTGGGAAGCATGGATCCAAGTTGGTAGGCCAACGCACTAAACAGCAGTATGAGGTGTAAGAGAAACAGGGTATGGCCCCTTCTACCTGGGTTCCAGGGTAATTTTTGATAAAAGACTTTAACAAAAAAAACAATCCCCAGGCTGCAGATTATGGCTGGGTTGAGCTGAAGGTTGGGGAAGGGCTTCACAAGTCCTTCTCTGCAAAGTCTCTAAGATACAAAATAAGCTTTGAATAGTAAATTAGCAGGGCATCATCAGTTAATGTAAACTGCACATTCTGGGAAGGTGGAGCAGATGGCATTTCCATAGGATGGTCAATAAGAATCTCATGTGGACTGTGGTTTCTCTTTGCATTTACAATTTATACTCATGAGAACCAGAGGCAGTGCATCAGACCAGTTTAGACCAATCCCTTCACATGTTTTCCCAACCTGGTCTTAAAGGTTCATCTACTGTGCTCAGCTAAATGAGAGGATTGTGGGTAATGAGGACAGTGGAGCTATAAAATTTACTTTAAAGGTCTGACAGAAATTCTTTATGATCACAGCAGTGAAGTTTGTGCCCCTGTCAGAATTAATAGTCTGAGGCACCTCAAACCTTGGCAAAAATTATTTGTAACAACTTTTTTGCAACATTGTTTGCATTCTTTTTAGCACATAGGTAACCTAGGCTAAAAACATGCAGACAGTGACTAAGATATATTCCAAGTTGCTACATAACTAGCTGGATGAAATACAGGTAAAGATTTACAGATGGCCCCTATGGGGGTGGCAGAGCCGAATGTTTAGTTTTAATACCAGGAGACACATTATAAGACAGGCAGATTTCTCTACATAATGCTGAATCAGAGAATAAGAAGGTGGTGCAAACCAGTCGTTATTTAGAAAATCTGTTAGTTTTCCTATATGGTCAACTAAAACAGTATTGTCAATGGCATTACAGGTTGCACGTTTGCCTTTGTACAGAAGGCTGTGAGTTTTATTCCAACACCAAGTAGATTCATTGGGTCTATATCACGTTGTCGAACTCCATTTCGAACGTCATATGGTCGACACCATATGATCGAACTTTTAAAAGTTCAAACGTTTCAACGGGGATCTCTGTACAGTGCAGAATGGGATGATTTCTCTTTTCTGCACTGTAGTGTGATCTTGGAGTTGGTATATTTAAAGAGTGGGGGGAGGGAGGGTGGTGCAGCCCACCACGTGGGGGGTGCGTTTAAACCATTCAGGTAGGTTTTTTTCTTTGTTTGTTTTTTTTTTATTACATTTTCAAACTTTTAAAAGTTCGATCATATGCTGTCGACCATATGACGTTCGAACTTTTAAAAGTTCGATTATATAAAATAGACGCAATTCATTACTGTCACTGTAGTGCAGCATGGGGAGGGGGTGCTGTATACCTGAGTGTGCTGTCCTTTAGATAAGATGTTAAACTGAGGCCTCATCTGCTTGACTTGGTGGTAGCTCAGGTGGATATAAAATATCCCATGGCACCTACTGAAGAGAGTAAGAGTCCTTTATTTATATATAAAATAACTCTTATTTATAAAATGTTTACATATTTACAAATATTTACAAGTATACAAAGATATATATATATATAAATATATATATATATATATAGATATATAGATATAGATATGTACATATACAAATCCGTTGACACAATCATTCTAATTTTCATCCCTGTTATACCCCCACTCCTTTTTTCATAACCGCCATCTGATTTTACGTAATATTGTTGCTAAAATTCATTTGCCATTAAACATAATTTCATTTATTCTTTCATTCCATATAACCCATATAACATAAAATAACTTAGCTATTCTTTTAACATATTATTTACTTCTATTCTTATAGTATCCATATGTAGTCATATCTGTATTTATTTTATTCACTTCTTTTATATCTTCAAAAAAAAATAATCTTTACAGTTTTCCACATAATCTTTTTACTCTTTTACATTTTAAAAACACATCCCATAGTTTCTTCTTCTTGCCAATGTAAACATATCCTATCACTTTTCTTCTTCTATGGCATATTTCCTTTTACCGTCAGTTTGTCTATTACCAGTCTCCACAAAAAAAGTCTTGACATTCTACTTCCTGATTTTTGTAGCCTTATTTTTTTCATCTGTTAGATTTTCACATGGTTTTACATAGTAGTGTTTTATCATTACATTCTTATACCATACTTTCTATTTTTTCTATATTATCACTTTTTATTTTCCACAAAAATTTTTTTTCTTGGAACATTTTGTTTCTTCATTTGCATACTGTTTTACTCTTTTACTCTTTTGTATCATAGCCCAACATTTATCATACATATATTTATACATTTTTATTAGTAATCTCTTTTTCATTTACCCATTTTAACACTGTACAAATTTATTGAAGCAGCGTACATCACTGAATTAATTAACCCTAAACCTCATTCTTCTTTATTTATGTACAGAACTCCTCTTTTTACTGGGTTTAATCTGGAACCCCATATAAATTAAAAAAAATATATCTGCAATAATTCCTTTTCAAATACTGTTGGAAACATAAATACACTTGCTAAATGTACTGTTTTCCCCATTAGTACTGAATTTATCAAATAATCGATGTTTTCTTAACAATAATTTATATGTTCTCCAGAAAAGACAGGTTTGTTTTATTTCTTCTATTGTCTTCCCATTAAATTATACTTACATCTTTATTCCCAAGTTTTATACCTAACACAGAAATTACATTCCTTGTAAAATATATATACCCCTTACCTTTACTATGTCATCTAAACCCTTACTTTTCTCTTTATTTAAAGTCACCCCTATCATCTCTAGACACTCGTTTGTGCAGGTTACTCATTCTTTTATCCACATTTTGTTTTTTGCAATTATTATAATGTTATCTGCATATGTTAACAGAACTAGAATTCTTAACCCTTCAGGTGTTATATACCCCATCTTCTTCATTTTGTAATTTATTTCACATATTATCACATTTCTTAACTAATGCAAAGAGTATACAACTCATGGACATCCCTGTCTTACACCACATTTCATATGCACCTCTTGGCTTAACAGCCATTTACAAGTATTTTTACTTTATTATTACTCTACAATGACATACATAATTTCCTAACTTTCTCACTTATATTATTTATTTATTTTTATTTTTATTTAGCATTTGTTGACCGGGAATATCCGACTAGGTTCCACAGAGCCTGTTTTCAGCGGAGGCCCGGGGAGAAATGCTCCAGATGCATGTCTTTGGAATGTGGGAGGAAACCAGAGTACCCGGAGGAAACCCGGAGGAAACCCACACGAACACAGGGAGAACATGCAAACTCCACACAGAAGGCACCCCAGCCGAGAATTGAACCGGAGAACCTCTTGCTGTGAGGCGACAACATTAACCGCTGCACCACTGTGCCGCCCTATTATATTATTACTATTATATTCTTTCATTATTATACATAACATTTCATGCCCAATTGTATAAAATGGCTTATTAGGTCTCCTATCATGATGTTCGCTTCTTCTATTCTGTTCATAATATCAGCCACAATTTCTGTAATTAGTATTAATAAACCCTTCCCCATTATACTATATGTGCTAGCTTCCATAATATTTTCCATTTTAGTTTAAAACATTTTTGTATAGTTTTTGTAAAGATCTTATAATCATTGTTAGTCAATACTATTTGTCTCCAGTTTTTTAATTGTCTTCTATCTTCCTTCTTCCATATGAGTGTTAGTATCCCACTACATAATTCTTTATACATAAAGCCTGTATTTAACCATTCATTCAAACTCTATCTGTGCCTGCAGCCGAATCTATATTTTCTTGCCCTAATACTTTAGCTCATTAAAGAAATCTCCTTTTCCAACTCTTTTTTTTTCTGTTAACCTTTTTACTTTCCATGTTTTTTTTTTCACTGCCGTCTTTTATCTTTAAACATTTCTTGTACATATTGTACTACACTATTCATAATCTTTTCCTGAGTTCTTTATATTCCTCCTTTTACATTTTGTAGTTCTCTCATTATACTAACATCTTCCTTTACTAATTTGCTTAAATAACTAATAATCGATACTTCTCTTTTTCCTTATAAAAATATGTTTGCTTATATAATAATTCTTCTATTTTTTCTTGATTTCTTTCATATAATTCTTTTTGTTTGTCAAAGTACTGTCTATCATTATGTTCTAAATATTCCAATGCATCGTTATACGTTATTTTGTATGTTTCTTTCTTTACTTTTCTCATGTTTTATTACCACTGTAAAAAAAAGCATTTTTTTATATTTTTCCTTAAATATCATCCACCATTCAGACACTTTTTTATAAAATGTTCTATAAAATGTTTTATAAAGTATGTTTAAAAAAATGGCAGCGCCCTTTGTGACAGTGGCTTATCTGGATCCCTACAGAAAAGTGCACTATTTGTCTTGTTTTTCATCAGAAACAACAGAAAAAAGCAGATTTAAGGGCAAGAAATGAAAGTATGATTAACTACAGTTCTGAGAATTTTCTGGAAATCCTATCTTATATGTCGCTGTGTTGCATGGCTGATGAACTGCTAGCAGAGTCCTGTAAACTCAAACATATTCTAGGAACTCCTGCAGCTTGGAATCTTACTGGAACATGATTAAAAACTGCAGAAACCCATCAAACCTGTCTAACCAGTTGACAGTCGGACATGGGAAGCATATTAAAAGTAAAAGATGTGAAAGATCAAGAAAGAGAGGCTCTAGAGCAGAAATTAAGGCCAGACTGAAAAGAAATCCACACAGGCCTGCACTTCCTTCCATGCTGCTGGCAAATGTATGCTCATTGGAGAACAAGATGGACTACATAAGAATGGATCTTTCCACACAATCTAAGGTGAGAAATAGTTGTTTACTTGTGTTCAATGAAACTTGGCTGAACTCCAGTATAAATGATAGTATAATATATGTAGAGGGGATGTTATTATTTCATACTGACAGAAATCAGTCTCTCTGTGATAAATGTCGTGGAGGGGGTGTTTGCGTGTATATCAATAACAGCTGGTGTACAAACTGTGAAATAATCGCCTCTCACTGCTCAGAGAACATTGAGTTCATTGCCTAGGGAATTCAGTAGAGTGAGCATAACAGTTGTTTACATCCCCCTAGTGCTAATACCAGTGTGGCATCGAATACTCTGTCTCTGCCAATAAATGACCTCCAGAAAAGAGCCCTGAGTTTGCCCATATAATTGCAGCTGATTTCAGTCAGTATGACTTGAAATCCATATTACCCCATTGCATACCTCTCTACCTCTTAGTGCAAGAAATATGGACAACGCCTGAAAGATGGGGGGACAAAGGCCCAAAAATAGGGACATATTTTAAATATTTCTCTTATAAACTTAGAAAGCTGCTAGAGTAACAGAATTTATTTTAATACACATTTTCAGAAGGATTTGAAGTCTAAAACTCAAATGCATGTCATTACTTAGCGACTTCAGTCCTCAGAACATCCCAGTGATTTGCCAGAAAACCACAAATTTTATGGGGAACAGACCAATAATATGAGCCAAATATCTGGACAGTTGAGAGGTATGCCGCATTACCATCAACATGTGAACTTTGCAACAAGAGGGGAGAACACTCTGGATAACATGTACACAAACATAAAACTGGCCTACAGTGCAGTACCTTACCCACATTTAGGAAACTCACACCATCTGGCCATCATGCTGCTTCTTGCATACACACCACTGCTGAAAAGGGGCAAACCTACAGCCAACAAGTAAGGATATGGTCTGAGGGAGCAGTCTTAGCACTACAGGACTGCTTCGAATGTACAAAATGGTCAGTGTTAAGAGAGGCAGCTGTAAAGAACCACCATATTGACCTGGAGGAGTATACGGAATCTGTAATGGCTTATATTTCAAAATGAGTTGATGATGTAACAGGCATCAGATGTATCACCGTGTGTGCTAATCAGGAACCCTAGCTATCTGGTGACGTATATGAGCTCCTAAAGGCATGAAATGCTGCATTTAGGTCAAAATACAAGGATGCCCTAAGAGAGGCCAGAGCAAATCTAAGCAGAGGTATAAAGGAGGCTGAGAAGACGTACGAACATAAAATTCAGGAACACTTCTCTGACCAAAGGGACTCCAGATGTCTCTGGCAACATACAAGCCATAACCAAGTACAGGCTTGCATCCTCCCCATGTAGTGACAGCACAGAATTTCTGAACAAACTCAACATCAATTTCAGCAGATTTAATATGGACAACAACACTGTGCCAAATAAGCTCCCTGTCAATCAGGGTGAGGAGGAGGTATATCTAAGAACATCTGATGTTCTGAAGACCATGAGGCGAGTAAACCCAAGATAAGCAGCTGGTCCTGGTAATATAATGGGAAGGGTTCTAAGAGACTGTGCTACTCAACTGCCCACTGTACTAACACATCCCTGCAACTAGCCATTGTACCCACCAGTTGCTTCAAAAATACGACAATCATGCCCTTACCTAAGAAATCCCAACCAACAAGCCTAAATGATTACCGACTAATTGCTCTTACATTAACAGTAATGAAGTGTTTTGAAGGTTGATCAAGAACCATATCTCTTCAAGGCTACCTGCAGCACTGGATACATTACAGTTTGCTTATAGATCTAACCGCTGCACGGCTGATGCAATAGCTATAGCACTTCATGAATCCATGGCACATCTAGAGAACAAGAATTGCTATGTCAGAATACTGTTTATCGATTTTAGTTCCGCCTTTAACACTGTCATCCCCCAGAATCTGATATCAAAGCTGACCCATGTGGGCATCAACACCCCCATATGTAACTGGATACTGGACTTTCTCATCAACAGACCCCAAAAAGTATGTGTGGGAAATAACAGTTCAATTAGTATTACACTGAGCATGGGTGTCCCTCAGGACTGTGTCCTTAGTCCTGTGCTGTTCACCTTGTTGACGTACGACTGCATGGCCAAGCATGAATCCAACAAAATCATCAAGTTCACGGACAAAACCACTGTCGTAGGTCTTGTCAGAAATGGTGAGGAAACAGCCTACAGGGACAAAGTGGAGCATCTTATAGGCTGGAGTGACAGCAACAGTCTGCCCTTAAATGTAAGCAAGACCAAAGAATTAATAGTGGACTTCAGGAGGACTCAGGAGATACATCAACCTCCGTAAATTAAGGGGGTGGCAGTGGAAGGAGTCAAAAACACCAGGTTCCTGGGGGTGCACATCTCAGATGACCTATCATGGTTAACTCATATTAGCCACATAGTGAAGAAGGCACAATAACATCTGCAATTCCTACAGAAACTGAGGAAGCAAACCTGTCTCTGTTCATCCTCAAAGCCTTCTACAGGGGGAACCATCGAGAGTATCCTCTCAAATAACATCATAGTTTGATATGGTAACTGCAAAGCATCTGACCACAAGGCTCTCCTGAGGGTAGTGAAGACAGCAGAAAAAGTCATTGGTTCCTTCCATGGATGATCTACACAAGACTCGATGTGTGGGAATGGCTAGGAAGATAATCGATGATCTCACTTACCCTGCCCATGACATGTACTTCCGCATTTCCTTGGGCAGGCGGTATTGCAGCTTATACTGCAAACCATCTAGATTGAACAGAAGCATTTCCCCTCTATCCATAAGGTTGCTGAACTTGAATGCCAGGCATGACAGCGAATAATCAGATCAATATGCCACTTGCTGTGAAGTAACATCTCTAGAAATCACTGTGGCAAATTGCTTCAATAACTGGTACAGTTAGCCTGATTTCTTATGCTATTACTTCCTGAATGTGCAATAGTCAGGAGTGAGTCACCACTCCATACATGTGCAGTGTGAACATCACAATCCAAGCAATCACAATATGAAGTCATAGTCTGTGCAATACCTACTAGTATAATATTATCTAATGTCTTCCTGTCCAACTGTGGTAATGTATTGTGTTGTTAGTATTTTAATTATTACTGCATGCGCATTTGTCTTGCTGTCACTCAAACTATGTGTTCATTGTTATGTCTTGCACAGGAACTAAAGCAACCTAATTTTGTTCAGCTTGCACTGCTGTGTATATCTGATCAACAGTAAAGTTTACTTTGACTTTGACTAAAATGTTCTCATGGTAATATGATCTTTCCATAACTGTATTACTAATCTATTTCCTTCTTCATTCCATGCTTTCTCATTTATCCTTTTTATTATTTTGACTATTTTATATATTCCTTGTTCTTGCCATATTGCACAATGATCAGAAAATCCTGTTTCAACTACTTCCTCTTCCCCTATAACTAAACCTTCTGATAGTATAAAATAATCTGTTTCAGTTCTATACATACCGCTTTTGTAAGGTCATGAATTTTTGTCCTAAAATTTTAACTTACCACATCTCATAACTTATAACATTTTTCTTATATCATTTCCTTTCTTTTATGTTTGCCTCTTAAATCACAATTAAAGTCTGATGTTATTGCATTGTTCATATTTATCACTACATGGTCTAAAATCTGATGAAATACGCTTTATCTTTCTTTACAATTGGTCTAAGCATATAATGTAATTCTATATACTTGTTCTTTCCATTTTAAATCTACAATGGTTAATCTTCTCATTGTTGCTAAAGCTACATCTAATATTCATACTCTATTTCTACAGAGTATGGCTATTCCAGAACATTCTACATTTCCCAAATTCCATTTTATATTTCATATCCGTAGTTTCTCTGTTTGTAATCTTTCTTCGTTTGTTAAAAATCTTGTGTCTTCTAATATAATTGTGTTTACATCACATGTATTACACCACTCCAAAATTCCTGTTCTTCTTACTATATTCGTAATACTATTCACATTTACAGAAAGCACTCTAAAATTTTCATTTTCCTTTAAATTCTTGATTTCAGAAGTTCATAGATAATTACTAGGCTTCTTTTCCGAACAGGCCTTTTTAAGTCTGAAAAGAAAATTCCTTTACAAAGGTGAGAATAAAACACCGCATCTTGTGTCTATGAGTCAGACATCTTAACCATTATACCAAGCCCCAATGTTTAGCTGTATGTGTTCTTTTTCATCCATTTCCTTTCTTTTTTTCTTTTGTACTTATTCCTTTAAATTTCCATTTTCTGTCTTTTACCCTTTTGTCAATAGAATCCCCCCTTTACTACCTCCCAGTTTATGACTTCTTCACTTATTTCAGAGCCTTCTTCTATGCCTGCTTTATTATTTTATTTTCATCTAATTTTTCTTCTGTTTCTACTATTTCTAAAATTTCTTCTCTTTGTTCATTTTCTTCTCTTTCTTTTTCTTTTTCCTTACTCTTATTTTAATACCTTTTTGAAATTCATCCATAAATGTCCAATTTTATTACATTTATAACATTTCAATTCACATTTTTACATCATGTCCCATTTCCCCACAAATATAATATTTTCTTTTGTCACAATTAATTATCAGATGCCCTTCTTTTACACAAAAAAAACATGTTTTGGGTTGTCCACAATATTTTACAACAGCCCTATTCCCCTCCACACATATGCTTGGTGTATGTATAATGTTTCTCTCTATTTTTAACAGAATATTACAATCCCAGCCACCAGTCCATAAAACCCATTTGTCATAAACATTTGCAGTGTCTAGTACCTCTTTGCATAATGCTTTCAAATGTCCTTTCAAATTCTCTCTTTCATCCTCTGTTCGGAATTGTACGTGAAACTTCTTTTTTGTTTCCCTGTTAAACGCTTTTATCACATAAAGGTTCCATGTAGTCTTTCTGTCATAGTCTCCAAGAAAATGTTCCATTGATAAAACAGTCTCAAATATAATGTCACAAAATGTCTCTTTGTTAATAATAATGCTCTTACCTCATGTCCTTTTACACTCAAAGGAGCTGTTAAATTGTCCCACTCTTCTTACCTGTCCATTTCTTTGTCTTCTTTACTTTGAATCCTTATAACTTACTTCCATTTTTCATTTTCTTCTTTCTTTTCTGCTACTCCACTTTTGCCTTATTTTACTTTCTCTACATATGTTTTCTTTTCCATCTCACCACTATTTTTCAGGATTGTCTCTGCATCCTCCTTTTGTATTTTTGTCCATAATGTCCCCCCAGGAAACATCTACTTCATTTTCTGGCAAACTCCACCACCATTTCTTTAACTAAATCACTCCTCAACCCTCCTGACTGGAGTGTTGTAATTTTACATCCATCAATTGCTGGCTCCTCTCCATCAAACAGGTTTCTTTGAAACATTTCCACAGAATCATGCACACATTCTCCAGTCTCTGTATTTTCTATATCTTTCATTTCTTCCACCACTCCATCATCTCCATCTCTTTCCATCTGCCTTCCTGTTTCTCTGGGCTGCCTCCACACCTGGAACAGAAACAGGAAGTGCTCCTCCAAAATAGGGCCTAAGCACAACAGTAAAGAATAGGGGAAGTTCCTCAATACCGTGGCCAGATTTCTCCTATACTCCTAATAGTATAAATACCACCTCAGGTCTCCCCTGAAAAAGGCATTTAGCCTACTTGGACAAATCTGGTCAACGAAAGAATAAATAAATGATTTGATCTTACCGGTTAAGGCAATATAGCCTGAACTTTCACAATGTGTCTGTCAGCTTACTTTGCTGCTTTGTCAGCCAGATTATTAGCCTTAGACAGCGTGTCACTTCCTCTACTGTGTGCTTGCGCTTTTACTACTGCTACCTGTTTGGGCAGCAAAAGAGAGACTAACAATAATTTAACATAATACTAATTTTCAATTTCTGTGCCTGCTGATGTCAAGAACCCAGGCTGTCTCCATAGTTCCCCAAAGTCATGCACCACCTTGAATGCATATCTGTTGCCTGTATAAATGTTCACCACTTTTTCCTTAGCAAATTAGTATGCTTTAGCGAGTGCTACTAGTTCAGCCACTTCAGCTGAAGTCACACCTTCAAATCTCTCTTATGTTATCACAGCACTTTCAATCCATACAACAGTTCCAGCAACCAGGCATTCTGTTTCATTCCTGCCAAAAGATCCATCCACAAAGAACTCTAATTCAGCATTTTGAATAAGAACATCAGTCAGGTCCTTCTTTGGAGAAAGCCAATAATTAGTGAGAGTAATGCAGTAGTGAGACTCTCCCTCCTCTGCAGATGGTTGCAGAGATGCAGGGTTCAAAAACTGGACACTGAACAATTGTGATACTTGGGTATGAAATCAACAGCAATTCTTATTTTGTTTTCTTTGAAGCAGAGAAATGCTGTTTTTTGTTTTGTTTTTTTAGTAAAAGGGCAGCCACTGCATGGGGGACTGCAGTTGTAAGTTATTGTCCTAGGACAATTGGAGCAGCATATTCTATCATCAGAGCAGCTGCAGCAACTGCTGTCAGGCAAGGTGGCAGTCCTTTTGCCACTGAATCCAATGCCATGTTGTGATAAGCCAAATGTTTGTGATTTTCCCATGTTTTTTGTGTAAGCACTCATACTGCAAACACACTTTTTTTCGATGACAGAAAAGCATGAATGGCTTTCTGTAATCTGGTAGATCTAAAGCAGTAGCATTTGCTAAAACTTGTTTTAACAGAATAAATACATTTTCCTCACTTTCTCCACACAGCAAGGCAGGTTTATCAGTGGCTTTGTTAGCTCTGCATAATTTGAAATCCATTGCTTACAGTACCATGTCATACCTAAGAAAGATATAAGCTGTTTCTGGGTGACTGTACATGGAGCTTCAGTTACTACCTTGACGTGAAGATTTGTCTGTTTTCTTGTGATATTACATGACCCAGATACTTTACCTATGGTTACCAAAGGTGTAATTTTCTCGTGACACCTTATGTCCTTTCTTGCTAGTTTACTTAACAGGAAAATAGTATCCTGTTGGCATTGGCAGTACTGCATTCTGTCTGATGCTATAAGTAAATCATCTGAGTATTGCAATAATACTGACCAATGGGGAAACTGTACATCTTCGAAGTCCATCTTTAAGATTTGTAAAATGTGTCTGGAGATTCTATAAATCCCTGAAGTAATCTTGTCAAGGTGTACTGTTGTCCTTTATATCCAAAAGCAAACACATACTAACTGTCAGGGTGTATAGGTATAGAAAAGAAAGCTGAGCACAAATCTATAACAGAGAAATAAGTAGCCCTTGGTGATATACATTTAATAAGAGTAGTTTTTTTGGCTAAGGAAAACTGGATAAGAGGAAAGTACCCTAATTTACAGCTGTCAAAGTCTGCACAAACCTGTAAGCATTTTGGTCAGACTTTTTAGTTGTGAAGTATGGGAGTGTTAAACAGCTTCTAGTAGGGACAGTTATTCCCTGCTATAACAGAGACTGAATAACAGGCTGGATTCCCTGTTCTGCTTCTGACCTCAGTGGATATTGTGGTACTGTGGGAAGTGGCTTATTTGAATCTACTCAAATGTTTACTGGTCTCCAGATTTCAACTGTCCTACCTCATTAGACTGCTGTGCCCATATACGTTTGGGTGCCTGTTGCAGTAATTCCTCATCTAACTGATGCTGTGGTATTTGTGTTTAATCTTTAGTGTTCAAATACTGCTAAAACTTCCACCCGTGCCTCACCAGGGACATCCAAATACACTCCCTCAAGGGTACAATAGATGGTACATCCCAGATGACATACAGATCTTTCCCCATTAAATTTACTGGAGCTGTGGTACTTAACAAAATGCATGTTTTCTTCTTTCTGACCAAAGAACACAGGCACGTGCTGTGACACAGCATAAACAACAGTAGGAACATTAGTCACACCAACTGCATTTACTTTCTGTCTAGATAAAGCTATTTTTCTAGTTGAATTCAGTTTTAGTACAGACCTAGTGACACATGCATTCATTAAAAAATGGGACTTCCTTCTGTCCAAGACTTAATCAACATAAGGACCCTTTTGATTTATGGGTTATGGAGCTCCCCGACTTCTCTGAGTCTGTGTTAGTGGGGATGGGAGGGGATCATTACTGTAATCTAT
>NC_056727.1:583841918-583869418 GCF_019279795.1 Protopterus annectens | reverse complement strand
ATATATATATATATATATATATATATATTTCTGTGTACTTTAATATATTCATTCAGTTAACTGAATTAACTGTAACCATAAGTTCATGTTTGGCCTTGTATTTCCTACTGGTCAGTTTGAGGGATTTCACAGTAGTAATTGTGGCTGAGGTACATTCAGTAGTGTGTGTAGCACTTTTAGTCCCTCTTGAAGCATTGCTGTTTTCCTGTGCAGTCCTTATTTCACTAAGACTGGTAATTTGTTAAAATTGTTTCGAAGTTAAACCAATGTAGATAGTAGTAACTCACAAGGAAGAAAACTACCCCAAAACAATTATAAACTTTCACAGTAGTAATTGTGGCTGAGGTACATTCAGTAATGTGTGTAGCACTTCTAGTCTCTCTTGAAGCATTGCTGTTTTCCTGTGCAGTCCTTATTTCACTAAGACTGGTAATTTGTTAAAAATTGTTTCACTCTTGAAGTATTGTCCTTGGAATGAGAAGTTAAACCAATGTCCCCGCTACCTGAGATAGTAGTAACTCACAAGGAAGAAAACTACCCCAAAACAATTATAAAAAAAAAAATAAAAATAAAAAAATAAGGGGTTCTTTAAATCTTATTAGAAAATGTAATCATCAAAAATAAAAACTTATGGTTACAGCTAACTGAATGAATCAGATCAGTAAGGCATGAAGTGGTAAATGATCTCTCTGGAATGAATAAATATGCCCTTTTGAATTAGATGGGCTAAAGAAAATGCTTTTCTGAATTTAGGAGATACACACTGGACAAAGTTTAAATTGTTTTCCAATGTCCCTTGATCATTAATGATGGTGACATATTCCTGTGATTTGACGACTTATTTTGTAACCATAATTTATGTCCTTTTTACCAACTATCATGATACCATATTTACTGATACTAAAGGTTATGTCATTACTAAAGTATTGGTATGTGTTTTTCAGGCCCCCTTGGAGAACTTCAGCATCATTTTGAAATAATTACGCTATCCAGTCCGGAGTCATCATCATATTGGACTGTTTATAGTCAATTCCCACTTTTATATCTGATAATAATTAAAAAAAGAAGTAGCTTTGGTACATGTCCCTAAGGGATATCACTGGTAACCCATGCCAGGATAAATAAGTAACTTCAAACCTTGACTTTTGTTTTCTGTTACTTAACTAATATCTTACCTATTTATTATTATATAAATTGATATTTAATGATATAAATTTGGCAACTATCTCCTTGTATAAGGTCTTTGTCTTTTTCTGAAAAGATTTCCAGCCTGCATAAACTAAAGCACTGCTGGTGATTCCCTGCTAGGTGATGAAAGAAAACCTATATCATATATTTTTGACTGTGAGTGATAGGGCTGCTTTCTGTTTTACCCATTCCATTTTGCTTTCTGTTTTAAGAAGTCTGCTTGGCCTGGTGTTTTGTTCTATGTGAGAGATAGATACTTAAATGATCTAGGCTGCACATTTCACATGTTTTTTCACTGGCTAAATTGTTTCTTGAGTGATACTGAAATACACAATGAATTTCTGGAGCTTTGTCTTTTTCTGAAAAGATTTCAAGCCTGCATAAACTAAAGCACTGATGGTGATTCCCTGCTAGTGTTTCCCTACCCACCCTTTCCTTCACTGAACTGCTTTTTAAACCTGGTGATGTGATTTTAAGCTGCCCACCCCTACTGCAAATTGAGCTTAATAACCTCCTTCCTTTCTACACTGCTGTTAATACCTTGATTTATTTATTTGCCTTTCCATGTGCTTATATTGAAAAAGTGCATTTTCCCTTTCATTGTCTGTTCTACTGGTTTACTTGCTCTGAATTCATGATCTAGCTAGCTGTTGGATAAAGTAGTGTATTTTAACACTCTATCAAGCACTTGTGTTTACATTAAGAGGTCAGTAGCTTTTCCATCTAGTGCATTGAAAGGTAGCCTGGTCTGTTTAGGTTGGGGAAATACTTGAAATGTTTGCATGTAGTTTTATTTGCTGGAGGGCTTATTAATCAGCTTATCTTATTTTTAGTGCCTTTATAAATTCCATACAACTGAGTGTCTTTTGGATCATTTATAAAAAGTGAAGTACTTTTATTGAATAAATATACTTTTATAAGCTGTCTAAAGTATACTGCTGTATATATACCTTTAAGTTTGTTTGCGGTAGCATTTCATATCAGTAAAATTTGTTTGTGGTAGCATTTCACTCTGGACACTTCTTTACTCTGCTTTTACATAAAGAGGGCTGGAATTATTCATCAAGTGGCAGTAGGTGTTTACCTGATCTATCCAAGTTATGAAGTACAAAAAAAGCTTAAAAAACTTTAAATAGTATTTTGTACTTCTCTTATATACTGTGACTGTACTTTATCAGTTTCAAAAAAAAGCACTGTCTGCTGCTGCTGTATTACATAGAATCTGTTTAGTTGAAGGGCTGTTGTAGGTGGTTTGTGTGGTCCTGTTACACTTGGGGCTCCAAGCCAGCTATTCTACATTAAGAAAATGTTTCTCTGCACCCTTGTGGCAGAAGTATGCTGATCCAACCTGTATGAGTTGGGGATTGCTAGTTGAAGGCTTATTGTGTGCTTTCCGTTTGTTAGCTAGCTTAAAAATTGTTTCTCTTTGCTTATATTTAAGTCTTGCATCAGTTAGCAGTGCCCTATATAGACACAAAAGCCTAGAATCTCAGGTTTTTCCCTAAACAGTTGTCAGTGAAACTCTGCTGGTCTAGGAGCAACTCAGTTGTGCACTGAGCAATGTTGTCTTATTGATCAACCTTAGCTTACACAAAGTATAGGTCCCTCTTGTAGTCTCGGCACTACCAACACAGTCCTGTCAAGTTAACCCCATTCCCTTCTCTAATAAAATATACAGTAAGAGCCTGCTATCATGGATGGGTAGTTTTCCATCATCTCTCTGGGCAGCCTGATAGATATGTGCATCCTGAGGCAATGTAGCAATTATCTCATGCATACTAACAACCATTTACTCCTGAAACAAACAAATACTGTATGTGAGAAATGCAGTTACACTATGAAATTGGAGGTAAGCCTCTCACATAAGGACAAATCAAATGCCAAACAGGTTGTCAGCAGTCACACACTTCTCACACTAAATAAGAACATGACACATAAGCCCACATATAAGGAGGTACTCACTAGTAACTTACCAAAAGAGCAGAGGCATCCCAAACAGAAACTACTTACACACATGACAATGCAAAAAGCAGCCACAGCCCATAATAACACTCACACTAGTGTTTCAACAAATAAGCCCATAAGGTGTAACACCTCAAAACCTTATGTACCGGTCATAGGTGACTGCATTGTGAGACATACGGATGGTTCCCTCAAAAGGCTGGATAAGGAGAGGGTTATGGTTAACTGCCTTTTAAGTGCCAGGACCACCCATCAAATCACTCAAGCACTCAAGTCATTCAACCACAAATGCCAGTATGACTCTGTCATAGTCCATGTGGAGGTGACTGACTTGAGACTTATATCACTGGACTATATGAAGAAAGACATGACTGAGCTCTCAGATTATGTGTCACATGCAGGTATAAGCCTAGCCTTAAAGAGCATTCTACCTTCTCCAAAGGTGATGCCACAATAAAAATAAAAAAAATGATTTACTTTAACAATTGGCTTAGCTTCTGGTGTCAATCCAAGGGGTCCAATATGTCTAAGCCTGGGAAGACATGGTCAACAGGTCACACTGCTTTGCCAGAGATGGTCTGCAGCAGTTTCCTCTAGGGTTTCAGATACTCACAAAGGCATTAGCCACATCTGTTGTGCCTTAGCCAACCTCCCAACATAACAAAATCCTCTCTAGATAAACTCAGGATACTGTTGTTTAATGCTAGGAGACTAAACAAGAAACCACACTCCCTGGAAGCACTCCTCACTTTGGAAGATGCTGACATCTGTGCAGTCACCAAGACATGGTTCAAAGATGCAGAAAGCCCCCTGGCTGTGCAAGGCTACAATGCCTTCCATACATTCAGACCACAAACTGAGTGTGAAAAAAACAGAGGAGGAGGTATAGTCATCTTCATTAAGGATAAGTACACATGGAGACTGGTCAAACAGTATAGCTCTCTTGAGCTACTCCATATCCAATTAACTATAGGCAAAGCCCCCTACCACATCATAACTAGCTATAGGTCCCTCACCATGAAACAGGAAAACAATACTGCATAACTGGATTTGCTGGAATTACTTACAATATAGGCCAACATCTTACTCATGGATGAATTTAATTATCCTGTCATTGACTGGGAAACATACATGACCACAAATATGCTGGCTCAGAGGTTTTTGAAATTTGTAAATGCAAATACTATGGAACAGCTAGTCATCACATTCACAAGAAGCTCAAATGTCCTGGACATAGTACTCATTAACATGGGAGAGCATTGCACCCCCCTCCAGTGTGATGTACTCCCCCAGTGTGATGCCCTCTCAGACCATAAATAAGTCTCATTTGATGTAATTATAAGACCAGATACTCCATCAAGCTCAAAAATGCTTAAGAATTATCCAAAGACAAATTACCTCATACTAAGTGATGATATAAAAAGTTTCAAAGCCCCCTCGAATGCAGATGACACTGACTCCTATGCAGAGGTGTACACCAATGCCCTATATAACCACTTAAGCAAGTGTATAGAATCAGCTGTACCTGAATGGATTAAAACCAGGTCTTTCTGAAAAAACAAGCCACACTGGTGGACCCCTAGTATAATCAGGCTATACAACAGGAGAAATAAACTAATGTCCAAGAACAAGAGAGAATTGGCTCAGCAGAGGAAGAAATCTCCCCCTAGCTAAAACAAAAAAAAATAGAGATCTTGTCAAGTCCTCCAAAGCTAATTACAGAGCAAATATAGCCTCACTAGCTAATGATAATCACAAGGCATTCTTTAACTACATCCAAATATCTAAGCAGGGAATACCCAGCTATTCCTTGAACTAGTTGTGGATGGCACCACCCATACTCAACTGGAGGTAATACTAAACCTGCTAGCTGACAGATTTTTTGAGTAAACTTTACCCCCCTGCCCCCTCCAGTCATCCCCCAAAGTATTCCTGCCATAATTCCTCAGCCTATAATCTCAAGAGAGCAGGTCATCTTGGTGCTCTCCAAGGCCAAAAACAGAGCATCAATGTGACCAGACAACATTCCAGGTTGCCTTTTAAACAACCTAAAACATAGTATAGTTTCATAGTATAGTACTAGGCTATCTGCCCTGGGGCATTTGTAAGCCTAGCCATACATGACCTGGTAGACCCAACTGGATCCCTGTTTAACCACAGCCTGCAAACTGGCTATGTTCCAGCAGAATGGAAGACAGCAACAGTAATCCCTCTGCACAAAGGGGGACCATCAACCCACCATGGGAATTATAGGTTCATAAGCTTGACTAGCCTCATCTGCAAGGCCATGGAAAGAATCATTATGGATCTTATTAATAAGGACATAGGTAATCTCCAAATTCTGGATCCAACCCAGTTCAGATTCGTTAAAGGTAGATCATGCATGTTAAACATGGTTGACTTCTTTAAAAAAGTCACCAAGGCCCAGGACGAGGGAAAGACAGTGCATACAACCTATCTTGACCTAGTCAAAGCATTTGACACCATTCAACACAGGTATTATAGAGAAACTCTCCCAATTTGGAACCCATACATTATAAAGATACTCTCTCAATTGGAAACCCCTACATCACTAAATTGGTAGCCAACTGGTTCACTGACAAGACACATATTGTCAAAGTGGGTGACTTCACCTCTAGCAAAAGGCAAGTCACCAGTGGTGTACTGCAGTGTTCTGTTCTGGGCACCTCACTGTTCAGAATTTGTTTCTTAGACATCCAGGCAAATTTGGATGGCCTGTGGCTGACCAAGTTCACTGATGATTGCAAATTGGGAGCAATCATTAGTCCCCCAGTAATGTTAATGTACTTAGACAGGGTTACCTCAGACAAATGATTGGTGCCAAAGTCACAGATTAAAGCTAAATGCAGAAAATGCATTATTATTCCCTTTGGGAAAGCTGACATCCCTTCTAATTACATTATAGACAGTACCCCCCTAAGTGCAGAGCCAGTGGTACATGATCTGGGTACTCAGGTTGATAGCAATCTGAACTTTGACCACCATGTATCCACAGTAGTAAGGAAATCTTTCTATGTGGCACATCTTATAAGGAAAAGGTACCACATCTGGAGTTAAGGATGTTATAATTCCATTATACTCGACCCTTATCAGTCTGATAATTGAGTACAATGCTCCATTTTGCATGTACCTCACCAGACACCTGTAACAATAGGAGAGACCACAGAGGTTTCTCACCAAGAAATTACAGAGTACACAAAACAAGACTTATATGGAAAGTCTGAAAGCCCTGTCACTGTATTCTGTCTCCTACATGTTGCTAAGGAGTGAGCTGTGCCTGGCTTATAGGGCAGTCTTTCACTCAGCCCTAATGGAAATGCTACACATTTGTTAATCAAACTGCACCAGGGTCACTTGCTCCAGGGATCTTAACTGAGCCTCTGACAGGAACATATCATGGTGAAGAGGCAGATACATCTCCAAGAGACTGTCACTTCTCTGGAACAAGCTTCCAATTCATGAAAAACAGTGTCCCTCACTGATGTTTTTCAAATGCAACCTAGATCAATGGACAGGTGACTGAAAATTATCTTCTAGGGCGGTGCTCATGTCCCTCCTAGACAGAGGAAGTCAGTATTAAGTACCATAGACCCTTACTTCTGTGACCTTCACTCACCTAACCATCAACAATTGGGGCAACTTGTGATAAATATGGCTAGGCTTGTAAGAGATCTAGGGCTGTTAGCCTAGTAACCATTTATGAACCTATGTAAATGCTTTGTTTGGCAATATGCTGTGCATCCCTATTTGAGTATGTAGTTTATTTTCCTGTTCATCCATTTCTCTGTTTCCTTGTAAGCCCCTGTACTGATATGGTGTCCCCTAAGTGCATTCCATATGGTATATGCACACTAGGGATAGCATATGTGCATTACATACAATATATGCACTGTCATTCTTCTATGGGAAATGTATTGATTCATAGATTGCTACTAGGCTAATGACCCCCATGAATAATGATGTCCTGTGTCACATCCCCACTCTGGGGTAGTAATAATGGAGCCTGAATCATCACCACTTGCACTGGAGAGGCACATTCACTTGGAACAAAAATGGATGCACCCAGTATTTCCAGATGCAGCTCTGTGCATCAAGCATAATTTCCCTTAAGAGCACACAGGGAACACACTCAGTCTGGGATCTGGATTTCTCTATCTGTCTCCCTCCAGGTCACCAGTAAGACTCCCCACTGGCACAAATATAGAGTTGAGACCTCAGCCAAGTGTCCAAGCTAAGTTCTCCAGCACCCTATTTGTGAAACCAGTGCTTCATGTACCTGCTCCAAACAGCTGATGCACACTGTTTGAGATTTGATTTACTCTCTCACACACACACACACACACACACACACACACACACACACACACACACACACACACACACACACAAACACAGGAAAGGCTGGAAAAAATTTACTAGCTTTGCCCTATTCTGCCCACACTATAAGGTAGTTACACCACCATCAGACACTCCAAACCAGTTGCTCTGAGGCTCTTGCAAGGGTACCCAATTATACTGAGTGAAATTAATATTAATACAAATGGTAGTTTGATCAACAGCAAGGCTTTCAGGAGTGAACAGAGCTGTCAACAAATATATATATAAGTACTCTCGGAGATTAAAATATTGTCTAAAAGACCAGCCACAATGAAAAGTTTAAATATATTTAATAATAAATAAGAAAAGAACATGAAAATACTAAATATCTATGTACAGTAAACACCAGAGATTCAATCACATGAAATATTAAAAATAACAAAGGTGGACAGGTTCACACAGTTACAGAAAAACAATACTTAACTAATCTCACAATATTTTCCTGACTAATCTAAAGAATTATTATGCCCTGGTTACTTACTAGAGCAAGGCATGATGAAGTAGGTGAGGTATCCTTCCTTGTTAGCTTCCAAAAACAGACTGCAATGAGACTTCAGTCTCACCTAGTATTAAAATATAATTTTTAGTGATGGATTTCAGAATGACATCACATACATCTGGTCATCTGACTTCTGGTTCTCATGCTAACCCCTTTGGCTAGAAGCTGTCAGGATTTAGCACATATGTGTCAATAATACACACACACACACACACACACACACACACACACACACACACACACACACACACACACACACAGAGCCTTGCTAAGATCTTCTGCAGCTCACAGAAGTCATAAAACAATTTCAAACCATCACCCTTCCAGAGTACCAATTAGTTCACCCCAAAGACAATGCAGAAAGCTTCCTAGTACATACTTTTTTGTCTCTGGCTGCATTGAGAACTGTAAGATACAATTTTTACGGCCTAAGCCAAGTAATTTAATTTCAGACTATTTTCAAAGTTCGATGGATTTAAATTAACCTTTTCTCTTCCAGTATCCTCTGTTAAAACATATACATTTAAACAGTTAAAATAATATGTGTATATTTCTTTTTCTGTCCAGCAGAGCAAACTGTTGGTACATTTTTAACACAAGTAGCTTTACAAATAAATTTTTCAAGACAAGTATATGTACAAATCAGTTTGATATATGAATGACATATAATTATTTACAAACTTCCAGCTAGCTGTGTTGGCATATGTTATACATCCTCTGCCCTACTTCCCCCGGCATAGCTGGCAATACCTCAGATTGTCACATCCTGTATCCAAACAGGACATTGTGGGCCAAGAGTTTCTAAGCTGCCTCTGTCCATAAGGACATGCATGTCACATGCAGTGTAAATTTCCTATTCCCCATCCACTGGTCTACGTTGCAGCTAAACTAAATAACAGACAAACTCAGCTTCACATGGATGGGAAGCCTGTTCCATAGGACAGGCAATCTCTGAGACACATATCTGTCTCTCCAGCATGTTCTGTTTAAGTCACAGACAAAATTCAGGTCCCTAGACCTTGTATTTCTTTGACTTACAAATATGCAAGAGATTTGTAAGTGTGGTATTTGCAGAATTAGTGCCACATGTTTCTAGACTAGTCTGTAAACAACCATCAATTTTCCCACTGCTGCTTCCATATAGAAATGTATTTATAGTGTCTGGAATACAGATCTCCTTATCTGCTTAAAGAGTACAAAAGGGTATGATTTTTAGGTTGAATGTGGGTGGGACAATGGAGTTACATTCATATCCCTGCAAGCATAGCAATAACAGCTAACCCAGATGAATAAAGCTGAAAACTGTAAATTAGCTACTTCCCTAAATGCAAGGGTACAGGATTTGATTGCTTCTATCTCTATTTGCCTACTTTGTAACTTTGAGCAAGTTGTGTAACCAGACAGTACTCCCAGATTGCTCCTAAAAAGGGACACTTGTATCTAGTAGGCTTACCTGGTCAACAACTGTATAAAAGTTCCAGTGAACCATCTTCTTTTCACACAGGTTTGGAGATGAATCCTACCCATTTTCCACCGCAGTGCATGTTGCATTAATTGTGACTCTGCATTGTTGCATTATATAGTGTTTCTGCCATGATGGGCAAGATTAGACATTGTACATTCTGTCCCTGCACAGATTACCTTTTTGTTTCTATGTGTGCTTCTGATGAATGCCGTCTCTATTATGCATTTCAGATGAGGAACAGTGGTGTGAAAATTAGACATTATTTCATCATCACCAAGAGCAACTCGTATACTAGCATGGTAAGTAAATATTCTGCTGTATAATATTCTAGAATAAAATAACCCTGCTTTATGACTGCATACATTGTGCTATGGCTTGTACTGGTGTTAATGGAGCAGATTATTTTATTGCAGTGCTTCCTCTGCAATGACTGGCACACTGTACAATGGTTAACCCTGTGCTCTGGAATCCATCTCTCAAGTATAAACACTGACCATTGTCATTGAGACCTTTGTTCAGGTCATGTCAATATTATATTCGGTCATAGCATATAAAAGGGTAACACTGTGGTGCATGTCCTACCATGCAGCACAGGGAGGCATGACTGCATGCTTTCTGGAGCTCCACATACACACCATGTGTGATTATTACTCTGAGTGGGAGTTACTTGGGGTATGCATCATGCTATGTGATACTTAGGTGTGTTTGCATCCTATGGTGGAACCCATAATAAAATACTGCAGCATGATTGCTTGTCTTCTCTAGCATCTGTGGCTGTCTGTTACATGCATTTATGTTATGTACCACTGTATTGGCAGCAGCTGCAAACTGTCATTAGTATCATATCTGTATTATTGTGTGTATATTGACCCATATACACCCAAGTATTCACAGCTGTGATGTAAAATAATTTGTCATAGGAGAACATTGTAAGTAGTGTTTTGTGAGACAGCTGTAACACACTGCTAATATTGCCATGCTCCTCTGTACAGTAGGTCTATCTGGCATTGACAAATGTTTCTGCATGGCTATCTTATATCATGTGTAATGTTTTTCTGTGCTGTTATGGACATGTTCATTATTTTATTCTTCAGATGTTGCCACGTGTTTGGTGCCATGACACTTCTACATTTGTTTTGGTGTCTTTGACTACTGCAGTGTGCCGAACTAACTGCCAGTCGAAGATGTCCACACCACATCAATACTATCACATGGTATGTAATGTTGCATCTGCTACATGATGTCATGTAGGTAGTAGTATGCATTTATGAACCTAGTAGATAGGCTCTGTGGATGAGCAATATGTGACATTTGTTTACTCTGTCCTTCCTTCCTTGAGTAAGATGCTTACAATGCTAGTTACAGCACAGCTGTAAGATGGTGCATGGAAATGCTTTTATCAACATACCCCAAGATTCATTACAATCATGTAGGCTTGACATGATGAGCAGCAGTGCTCATAGAATATGCATTCCAGTCATTGCACTTACTCATCTACAAGCACCTTTTCATGGTCAGCAGCAGTGTTGGTGACCATGGAAAGGTGTAGGGAAACACAAGCACATAATGTAAACAAAACAGCTTGACTGTATGCAAACCTATTATCCATGCATGCACAGATAGCTAATGTGAAGTAAGGGCAAGTTGATTACAATAATTAAGATGCAGGGGGCATTAAATGGGGAAATTATGCACATATAATACAATGGTAAAAGTGTAGACATAAGTAAGAGTGGAGGGTAAATAGAGAAAATGCACTTAGTTAATGCAGTCAAATGTGATTATGTTACAAAGAAATATTTTAAACATAAATATTTCCATACTGATGTGATTGTCCTGTTCACAATTCTTGACCCATGCACATAACTAAAAACAGACACAATGCAACATTGTAACTAAGGGGAGTAAATGTAATATTAATGTTGACATGCTGATCTGAGATAAGATTTAGCAAGAATAGTGGATACATTAAGGGCATTTGTCTAAACTGCATTAATTGAATATGGCATGTATATACAAGGAATGTATGTGCGATGACACAGTACTGCTGCATTCTCTACATCATCATGTATAAACAAGAAGAAATGAGCTCTGCAGCTGTTGTGTCATACACATCATAAAGGGACATGCTTTGCCATTTTTTGTCATTTTGGCAACCATAGACAAGGGGTATATTACCTTGAAACATGTATCAGTCAGTCATGTGTTGTATATTCAAGTACACCCTAAAAAGTAATATAATAACACTCAAAATACAGATGTGACAAATAGCCACGCAGATCTGATGACATTTCAGTAGTTCAAAGTCTCCATTTGTAAATGGAGTACATCTACTACAGGATTATACTGAGCATACTCAGAAGAAATTACAGTGAACACTGCCATAATAGCATGAAAACAACACAAACACACAAGAAAAGTGTTTCAATAGAGTCTGAATTAAGCTTTATGATGATCTTATATCAAACCATACAGTAAGAAATGTTATGTAAGAAGTCAAGTCCTATAAAGCTCTACATTGCAAAGAAAAAAATGACAGTAATGCATAAATGTTTGGATGAAAATATGCAATACAAAGCATTATTATTTGGAAATTTATACTTATGAATGATTAATGACATATTCAATATTTGCATCTTGCCAGACTTGAACACATGCCATGACAATTATCAGAAAGTTCTGCATCATCCTCTGACATCACAGAAATAGGCATGCTGTGTGTGTCATGAAGAACACACTTGAAGGGCTTACAACACTTTCCTACTGTAATGAGCATGGATCTCCTACCTTAGAGGGTGATGCCTTAGAATGTTGCCCTCTGACTAAGCCATAAACACTTTCTTTGCCTGAGGCAGTCCTGAGTGGCACACTTATCTGACAGACAGGTGTTACCAGATTCAAACCCCTGCCTATTATACTGCACACACTACAGGTCTGTATATTGACCACATCTGCCAAAGGACATAATAATGGAGCTTGACACAACTAACCGAAATTGAAGTGGGAAGTAAGAAAGGACATCTGATGATAATTTGTACAATAATGTTATGTCAGAATGATGTCAAGAAGGTAACTATGTTAATGTTCACACAACTGTGAGCACTGCAATATTAATGGTTTTCAGTCAAGTAAGCTGTTCCTGTTGTTTTGTATAACAACATTTCCTGTAATTGAACCACACTCTATTTGTGTAAATATGCTATTCATGTCATTACTCAATGCATGTGCCACAGGAGCATTAACACCATGTCATTCTCAGAACAACTATTTCACTGCAAGGAAATTACCTAACAAGTTTATATATTTTTAAGGAAAAATAAAAAGTAAAAATAACTTTATGCAGTGTTTTTTGTGTAATGTCTGTACACTCATATAATGCTGCCCTTTGCTTGTATTGAACAGCAACTAATGACACGTGTATGAATCATATGCACCCGGTGGTCTTAACACAGCTCTGAGTCTCCACCTACATGAAGCCATTACATCATATGATTGTTTTGCAAATAATTTGTAAGAGATAAAAGCAATGGATGAGGCATCTCCCATCGTAATTACCCACATTATAACAGTTGTGGATGTCATTCATGCATAATGACACACAATGTTTACAGTTAGTCAATGTAGGTTTTGAACACCTGACTATGTGATGATTGAAAATGCATGATATTGTGAGCAATGAATGCACCACAGTACAAGTACTGCTAAAACAGGGAAATATTTGGGTGCGTCTGTAATTTCTTTAAAAACTGTTGCTATATATCTATTTCTTACACAATGCCACCTGCTGTTAAGTATACCCAAACACATGTAATGTCTAATGCAGTCATCACTGTGACAGGATAATGGTAATCATTAACAATGCATGGATAATCACAGATTTGAGCACTAGCCATATGAAGGCAACATCACAGAAAACATTGTCTCAGTTCCTCACACTGACACAAAGCCTTAGGAAAGCCAGATTTTATCCAGTGCCATCATCATTGTCAAATAAATCATTTCTGTGTGAGAAAGGAGCAGAAATTCTTGTAATAGGAATCCCAGCAGATAGATGGCTGACAGCATTATTACTTACATGCACATTCATGGACATATGGACACAAGTAAGTCTAAGGAGCAGTGGCTGGATTTGAATTGATCACCTCATATCATGAGGTACAGAGCACAGCCTGAATCATATGTGCTATATGAGATGTTGGTTTACAAATCACGAGATACAGAGCACAGCCTGAATCATATGTGCTATATGAGATGTTGGTTTACAATTGTGAAAGTGCACATTTAATGGATGACATCACCATTGTTTAATATGGTGGTGTTCTATAAAGAAAACATGGTGGTTGAAGAGCACAGTAGCAATCTATACATACTATATGCATTAGAAGACTTCTGTACACAGCATAACAGACACATGCACAGTCATAGTACTCAATCATTGCCAGATTCAATCCTCCTATATATTTAGTTGCACAGTCTAGACTGCACAATATCAATAGCCAGTGCTACAGGATAAGTCATACTACATCTGTGATGAATTTCATTTTGAAAGCATGATGTAACCATTGTATTTCCAAAACTGGGTATTGCCTGGGATAATAGAAATTTATAGGGTAGCTTACTGCCAGTCAAAATATATCTTCTAAGTGTAACTTTGCATATGGGGCGTTGCCACTGAGCCAACTGTACACAACAGTACACACAGTTACTCTAGTTAACCAGTGTTAGATTTGGAACCAACACCTATCTGATTTCACAATCTAGAGAACATAATATTAGCTAATGCACCACAGGAGAAGTCTGACTTTTACAGGGTAAGACTGCACTTATGAAGGGATGATCTCAGCAGTGTGTTGTAGAGAGCACATTTGTGGTAAAAGTGGATGGAGGAGTCCTCTCCCAAGTTATGATCTTCCCCTGAGTAAAAGTAGATATAGCATGTCTGTTCAGGAAACTATGCATACCCAATAATGATGTCACATGTGCAAGTTTACCACTGTGAGATTTGAACCCAGTACCTAGCTAGTTACACAGTCTGGAGAGCATAGTATTAACAGCAAGCACCATGGAAGAAGTGTGATGTTTATAGTGAGAGATTGCACGTTTGAAAGGATTACCTCAGAAGTATGTTGTAGAGAACATGTTTGTGGTAAATGTGTGATAAGGAGGTGGGGGATTCTGCGGCCAGGTTAAATTTTTCCTGCGAGTGGAAGTAGATACAGCACATTTATTCAAAAAGCTATATGTACATGACATTTAAGCCTCACGCACAAAGGTTTGCCACTGTGTGAACTGAACCTCCTACCTAGCTATTTACACAGTGTAGAGAACACAGTATGTACTGCAAGCAGCACATGAGAAGTTTGACTCTTAAGGGGAGAGAGTGTATTTTCGCCAGGATGATGTCATGAGTTTGTTGCAGAGGAGATGTTTGTGTTAAAAGTGGGATAAAGTGCAGAGGGAACTGTGTAAAAAGTTAAAAGTTTTATGCTGAGTGGAAGTGGACACAGCTCATCTTTTGTTGAGGCTTTACTTACCTGTTAACCACGCAGACAAGTTTACCACTGTCAGATATGAACCACCTGCCTAACCAGTTATACAATCTAGAGAATACAGTATAAATCACAAGTGCCAGAGGAGATGTCTGACTGTAACACTGTGAAAATGCACATTTGTAAGTATTAAAACCTTGCTGTTTGGAACATCAGCTACTGTGCATCACAGATTTTGGGACAAATGCATATGTCCAGATAGGTTAAGATGACAGCACTGTGCTAGTTCCATATAATTATAGACTTCTCTGCTAACATCTATATACTGTCATTTATATACATTGCATTACTGAGTGTGTCATGTACCTGTTTCAGATTATGTGGTGTCAGTGACGATCACAATTGTAAATCAGTGGACTGTCAAGCATGCATGTATGATCCGGGGGTAATTGCTTGCAAATAGTAACCATTTATTGTGCCAATGTCGGTTGTTTGGGCTCATGCTTACACAATGTGCAACGGCAATACAAACGCTTCCTAAATATGACAGTGCACTTCTAAATAACATTGATGGATCATGTGTGAAAAGGTTATACACCATTGTAACAAAGTTGCAAGTGTAACACATACATTAATAGACTGAATTATTTGAGTCAACATTAGTGTGAAATCCAGATACTTTGGTTTCAAAATTCCAGTAATGTATACAGATGTTCTACAACCTACTCACATAATTCTTTGCTGCGATTTATTTAACTGTCTTCCTGAAGTGCAGCACTGGCAAGCTTATTTGCGCTTATTTGCGCTGCTGATGGCAGAGTATTAGCACATGCATGATCATATCTTGAGGTGTTGGACTTAGATCGCAAATTAACAGTAGTCTGCTGGCCTTCACACAAATAAGTCATGTGCACATACAACTATATCTGCATCTAATGGAATACAGAACAAATATGTGTTAGGGCTATGCTTCAGGTGTTACGATTTACACATTTGTCATGACAGCTGCAATTTTTCAATCCTTATATGTGTGAGACAGGTGTGTTATGAAACATATGAAGAACCAAGCATGCTATTGCTGGTGAAAACATGGCTTATGGGCATAGTTTTGAATCAAGGAGGTTTATCTGATGACACAAAAGGGGTGGGAAGAGGTAGACAGTTGGTGACAGGAATACACATATAGACATACAAGATTAGTTTATGGTTCATTTCTGTACATATTTGTTTTGTGTTACTCTGTTTTTTCATCATAATCATTCAGGCAAGATTTGTACAAGTCAGTGTTCCCAATAAGGAAGAAGCAGATTAATACAGAAGCAGGATAATTGTGTGTTAATAAAATGTGTAGCCAACATTTACCCACAAAGGAGTCATACAAAACATTCAGAAACACTTTGGTATCCATCTAGATTTGAACTTGACAGTATTCCAGACAAAATCTACAGACCTGAGTATTGTCTAACCACACAACACAGGAGCTCCTACTCAAAAAGTTCAAAGCTGACAACAGATTGAAGCAAAGGAGAATGTATGTGTTAGTCTTCATTTTACCCTGTGACAATTGCAAAATCCCATAATGTGTAAATTACATCTAGGAGCATAATAAATATGAAACAGTCAAAAGTGATGATACATAAGTGGGAACAGATAGAGACATGGAGACAGGTACAGAGACAGACAAAGAATGTTACATTTTTCTGGTCCGTTTTTTGGGTCTATATTATATGCTCAAAGAGACTTTTCTTCAAACATATAATCACTGACAACTAAAGAGCGAACGCTCTAAAGCACAAATGGCCATATCCACAAATATTTTCCTCGGGAAAAAATTCATGGGGCCGTACACAAAAAACACAAACTTCAAAACCCTAGTCAAGTAGGGGGGGGGGCTTCACCCCACACACCCCTAACTAAATATACCAACTCCGGGATCACTCTGTGTTGGGGAAAAGGGCAATTCCTGATAATGGCCAACTGAATTTTTTCATGAGGAAAAAATTTGCGGATGTGGCCATTCATGCTTTAGAGCGTTTGTTCTTTAGGTGTCGATTATTATATGTTCTAAGAAAAGTCTCTTCAAGCATACAATATAGACCCCATTTTTTAGTATCTTTGCGTTACTGTTATGATTTTCATGATAAATAATCTGTCATGTTATGTACAAACAAGTGTTTCCAGCAGGGAACAAGCAGGGGTCCAAAGGTGAAAATATGAATGAGATGCAAGCAGGACAATGGTGAGTTACTAAGATATGTAAACAACAGTTACACACACAATAGAAATATAAATAACACATTAAATATAACTTTCATATATTTCTGGAGTAGAACCCATGGCACTTTGCCAAAAGTATTTTATAGATGTGAATTATGTCAGCATACTACATAGGGAATATTATTGTGCAACCTTAATTCTACTGGTTGGAATGGGGATTCACAAAGCAATGCGCCAAGGAAAAAGAAAGCATCTGGCTTCATTACAATAATGACAACTTTAACATTACACAAGGTGTACATAACAGCCAGAAGCATACTAAATGAGCCCATAGGCTCATAGATTAGTACTAGGCTAACTGCCCTTGCGAGACATTTTAAGCCTAGCCAATAATTCCCTGTAAAATTCAAACCTTGTACCTTGTGTTTGTAAGGCAAACACCTTAACCATTAGGCCACCCTCCCACCTGTGATGAACTTCCAGGTAATATCTGACAATCCTACATGGTATAAATTCAACTCTTCAGCTTGTTAAAGAGAAGATTTGCCTGATTGTACATAGAGCATCAGAGTAATGCAGCTGGAGGCAAAAACTCACCAAGATTTTACCAAGAGCTGTGTAGTTCCATTTCCTCTAAGGTCCAGCTGCAGCTTGGCACCAGGCATTATGGAAATGCTGAACAGACAGATGAATGTTAAAGAATGGGAAAGAAACATATGCAGAGTGAGAGGAAGGCAGAGAGCAAGTAGATTATGAAAGAAGCAGGATAATGGTGGCTCAACACAAGATGTAGGCCACAGCTATGCATTAAATAGTCTAATAAAATGGTTAATGAGTTTGCATAAGTCTGGATTAGAGCCCTTGAAAGTATGCAAAAATCGGTCTCTAGATCTGAGCATTATCTCAACACTCCACAAAGGAACTCCTGCTTCACACACTTTAAGTCTCACAATTAAAGAGACAATGACAAATTACTGAAGGAAAAGGGATGAACAGAGACAGAAAAATGGAGAAAGAAATACCAAACCGTTTGTTCATGGTACATTTAGGACCATCGTTGCACTGTTCTATGCTTAGGTGTTTCCCCATTATCAATCTGTCATGCTCTGTGCAGTAAAGTGCTTACTCTAGGGAGTAAGGAGAGTAGAAGCAAGATTACGACATAAGCTAGATAAGGGTGGTTTACCAAGTGTCCCTGTTGGGGGTGGAATATTTTTGCAAATGGTGTCTTGCTGCCCTATTCAAATGCTATGTTAATGAAATGCAGCATCTGAAGATATTTGCAGTTAAACATATGATAGGAATCTTAAAAGTCATGAAATAATAATTTGACATACAGCTATAATAGAACCCATGACACTATGAAAAAACATTAGTCTACAGACGGGAGTTATCTCAATACATTGCATAGGAACTTGTAGTTTATTATATCCATCAGCCTAAGAAATGTTAGAGTAACTGTTTCATGGTACTGCCTTTACTCTGTATACACCTAGCATAGTACATGTTGCTAATGTGGCTGAAATTAAAATCTTCAGTATTTGCCATAGGAAGTTAAACCCCATTTCATGTCATTCAGCAGTGATGCATGATCCCATCCTCTACTTAAATGCAGAGGGCAACAACTGAAGGGTTTTTGATGGGCCATTTCTGGACACGTGTGTTGTCTGTGATTCTATTTTTTGAGCAGATTAAATGTGTAAAAAAGGGGTTGATAGGACAGTGATGAAAATGTGTGTGGGGATAAGCAGGGGGTAGGACAAAGGGGAAAAATACAGAAATTTGCAGGGTGGTGTCGGGAGACCATCATAGCTATCCACTTCTGCACAACATAAAAATAATATTGGACACATTTTACACAGACTTTCATGACTTTGCAGAGTCACCACAACATGGGGGATGACAACAACAGAATAATGTTGTATAGCCAATTGGACCAAATCTCTAAATTTACCACACCTATACCTTGTGCCACAGACAAAGTTGGCTGAGAAGTGTTTTCTTCACTGAGTACTATCCTCAGTGCTGATGACTTTGCACTGATACCAGGCTCATGTGCACTACAGAATACCGCCCAAATAAATATTTATACTTTTTTCCTTAGGAAGTGAACCATGTTTGTGCAGTGCCAAGTGAAGCAGAAATGTAAAAGGCATTATAAAAAAAAAATGACAGAGAAAAAAAAACTGAAAGGAAAATAAATTCAATCAAAAGGTTTACCCAAGCAACAGCCAAAGCAACAATTTCCTTACAGTGACACATTCATCCTTTTCACATCTCATTGCCACATCAGAAATTTAACTTTAATTAATGCCAGATAATGAGAAAGTAGACAGACAATAGCTTACATGTTATTAGCAACACTTAGAATACCTGAGGTTTAAATAACACAATGATAAACAAAATATGTGTAAGTATGTAATCAGGTGTGTCAAGATGACACATGGGTGAAGTGGATAGCTATGTATGGGATATATATATTTTTGTGAGACAGGTGACCATTTTTTTATTTGTGAGAGGAATATTGAGGAAGGTGCTTAGGAATGAGAGGGTCACGTAGGTGGGGTAGCCTAGATAGCAAGAGCAGACAAACATGATGTATAGGGATGGTGATGGACCCAAAGGATTGGGTGACACCATGACTGGGAATAGGTAGGGGACCTTGGAGGTGCATCCATGTCCAGCTTGAGAATAGTGAAAAAGTTAGTCCTCCCCCTCAAAACTGTCATCATCATCCGCTGAGTCAGTTGACTGGGTCATTGCTAGATGTGTCATTATTTTGGCAATACAGTGCAGGACATTTTCAACCCTACCAATTCAGACACCAAGGCCCCTCTCCACTATGCCCTCTATTGGCACTCTCAGATCCTGGTGGGTGGCAAAATCACCACCTCCACTATTACTGCTCCTGGATGGTATCACTGTACCAGCAGCCTTTGCAGAGCTACCTGATGCAGGTGTAGCAGGTAGGGCAGGAGTTGTGGGGGCAATATTGACAGGTTGCAAGCCAAATGTGCTGGGTGTCTGTGCTGCCTGAGATGGTGCCACTGTTGCCACCTGTGGAGGTATGATGGGCCAAACCACAGTGGTCAGTCTAGCTCCCTGTACTGATGGTCATTTTCTTATCGGCAGCAATGTATTATATATGCATACATATATTTATATATATATATATATATATATATATATATATATATATATATATATATATATATATATGGATCTAGTTCATATGCTCGAATGCATAAATCACCGAATGTCAAATACATGAACACAAACCACCAAAAACACTAAACAATGAAAATACATTCCACTGAATCACTAATCATCGAAAGTGATAACAGCACTGAACTGCAGCATAACTACACTGACTTAAGTAATGTTAGCACAAAACCCATCTGCAATAGAAACACTTCATTAAATTAAGAAGTAAGAAACACATTATGTATTTATTCAGATATTTATGTAATTGGTGCTTATGCATAACGGAAAAAGACGTCCATTCATTCATAATTGCAATAGATTAGCAGTTGCTTTTACATACTCAAATGCAGTGTAATCCTCCCTATGTAAGAATAAGGTTTGGAATTGTTCTTGCCGACGAATAAGAGACCGCTTCTTTGGAGTGGGTGGGCATGCAGAAGACATCCTGCAGCACACTTCTTCTACTCTGTTCTGTTCCCAGGTTATTGCTTGTAGAATGCTGTACATGTCAAACAAATGTCTTCCAGCTATACAACGAAGCCTCCTGTGCCACGCTTCAACTGTGTTTTGCATTCTGGGCAGATTCAACTCATTCAATTTACTGATGTTCCAGAATTGCACAGGAAATAGTGGAGGGAATCTGACAGAAGATGTAGACCTAGTTTTCATGCTTCTGGGTTTCCCTATCAGATACCACTCTTCAAAATACTTTAGTAGCGCTTTGCTCATGATAGGAAAGTGCTGTTTCAACTGTTGAAACGTGTCTATCACTGCATCCTCTTTTAAGAAAGCTAATGCTGTCAGCTGCTTAACACATTGCTGGAAATGAATATCTGAGTTGTATAGTGAAGCCAGCCCTAAACACTGAATCTTCCTCCAAATGTTTCTTCCGAAATGGAAGAAATACCCTTTGCATACTACTCCATTAATATTGCGGTTTACGCTCTGAATGGCCGCAAGCTGAAAGTCACAAAGCACAAATGGGATCTTTACATTTAGTTTCCAGTCAGTGAAAATCTCCACATTAGGTTGTATGCACATAATGACTTTTTATTCATGAAACAATACATAAGGGGTACACTTTTGCTTTGAGCACCGTACTTGACAACACTATGAATGGTGTACAGCTGATGACATTCTACACCTCGTTTGAAGTAAGTGCCATCCATTAACCATATGTTTGCAAATGTTAAGTCATGAAAATTAGCATCTGTTGTCAGCACTAGTACTTTGATGTTATTGGTGATATCTTCGCAGGACTGTTTTAAGAACACACCAGTTTTAAGGGGAGTTTCATCAAACTGAAAGAAATCTATTTCAGTACACTTTGCAGTACATCTCCCTTTAGAACAAACATGCTTAACAGTTTGAAGCATTGAACGTCTGTTAGGCAAATACAGTGCAAACTCTAAGGAAGTGGAGGCTACAGCATCGTCCACTATAACACAAGGTGTATCTCCAGAAAGGGAAGCTCTTTGCTTTAGCTCTGCTTTAATCCTGTATTTTTCCACTTCTTGTGGTTCACCTGTGTGAAAATATTCAACGGATTTTACAAACTCCTCACCATCGGTTACAGAGATAGTAATTGCTCTATCTCTACATTTGCTAGTGATCTTGTATTTACAATTCCAGTATTTATGGCTTTTAGTTTTCCTCTCTATTTGGTAGACATATCCATCTAAAATTAGTATTTCTCCACCTCGTTGCGACGTTGTAGTTTTGTAAGCTTGTCCCAGGACACCAGGTGGTAGCCTACACATATCAGCCATGTCTGTTTGTGTAATTTATTTATTTATTTATTTATTTATTTATTTATTTATTTCAGTTTGATGACTGGGGAGGTGCACTGGGCTCAGGAGCCCATTTTCAGTGGAGGCTCAGGGAGAAAAGCTCCACATTACATAATAATATAAAAGATAAAACAAAAGAAAATACAAAAGATAAAATTAAATTAGGTTTAAAGATACAGATACATAAAGATGCAACAGTCAGCCTAAGTGATAAGAATACTGGTAGATTGTGAAACAGAGACATTAAGAGTTATAGTATTTACATAACATATGAGTCGTATATTGACATATTGACATATGAGTCATATATTGACATATGAGTCATATATTGACATGGTTGGTTAAAAGGGTTACATAGAGTCTGAGTCTTGTTATGGCAGAGTGGTAGAACAAGCATAAATGTTAGGGCGGGGAATAAAGGGAGAGCAAACTATTTACACTACATACATATATACACATGACAACAGTAGACAGAAAGTAAATCCAGGAACAAAGTTGATGGTAGTAGGAAATAGTATAGAAATACAGTTAGTGTGTGTGTGGAGTAAAAGTCTAGGTGGGAAAAGTACAGTTGCACTTCCACTTAGAGAACAAGTAGGAATGGAGTAGAGTTTTGAAGTTGTCAGAATTTTCTGTCATTCGTAAAGAAGGAGAGAGAGAGAGTTCCACTTTTTGGCTAAGGAAAAAGATAGGAGGTAGGTCGCTTTGGTTTGTGGACAGTGAGTAGGTTTAGGTGAGCAGATCTAAGTGGCCTGTTAGGAGTGTATGGTTGTAGGATGTTGGATAGTGCAGAACATTTAGAGGGGTTAAATAATATCCTGTGGGCAGTGGTAAGTTGGAAGTAGTCTAGAAGGTTGGGAAGTTCTAGCCAGTTTAGTGAGTGGAGTGCAGAGCAATGGTGGGAGGAGTGTTTAGCTTTGATGGTGAATTTTGAAATTTTATTATAACAACTTTCCATTTTTGAGGAGATGGAGGCAGGTAGGTTGGTTAATAGATGGGCACCATTCAATAGTGAGGGAAGAAGAGGGGTAGTGGTAAGGGTTTGTGTAGAAGAAGGAGAGAGATAGTGGATGTTTCTATATAACAGGCCTAGTTTTTGATGTATTTTCTTGATGTTGAGATGAATATGTATGTCAAATTTTAGGTTTTCATCTATAGTGACCCAAAGGAGTTTGACATAGGGAACAATTTCTATGGTTAAGTTGTTGTGGCTTCTAATTTGGAAGGACTGTTTGTCAAGAGGGAAAGATTTTGAGGGGGGGGGAGAGTAGTATTTTGGATTTGTTAGCATTTAGAGATAGGTGGTTTTGGAGCATCCAGTTCTCAGTGGTGGAGAACGCAGTTTGGGTGTATGCTAGAAGTTCAGGGAGGTTGGTGGCACAGCAGATTAAAGTGGAGTCATCGGCTTATTGTACGATTTTGGTGTTTGGGATGGCAGAGTGGAAGTCGTTGATAAAGATATTGAGAAGCAAGGGGCCAAGAATGGAACCTTGGGGAACTCCAGTGGGGGTAGGAAGGAAGTTAGAGGTGCCTTTCCTCCATTTTACAGCTTGAGATCTATTGGAAAGGTTACTTGAAAACCAGAATAGTGTATTGTGTGAGAGGTTGAGGTTAGCTAGGTGGCTAAGGAGATGAGAATGGGAGACAGTGTCGAAAGCCTTAGAGAGATCTAGTAGGACTGTTGATACTATTTTACCAGTATCATGGGCACGATTGATTATATCAAGGAATGATAGTAGAGCAGTTATAGTGCTATGGCCAGGACGGAAACCATGTTGGGTGTGAGAGAGGAGGTGGTTTTCAGTAAGAAAAAGCATTAGCTGAATGTGAACGCATTTTTCCAGTATTTTAGAAATTGAGGAGAGGATGGCTATGGGGCAAAAGTTTGAGGTATTGTTATTTATACCTCCTTTATGGAGAGGGTGTATAAATGCAGCACACCACAGCTTGGGGGCGTATGATTCCTGTATGGATCTGTTTATTAGGATGCTAATGGGGAGGGCAATTCCATCTGCAACAATTTGCAAGAATTTAGATGGAATGTTATCTGGGGCATTAGATCAAGGTTTCAGTTTGCTGAGAAGTTTTTTTATATATGAGGTAGACACTGGATTGAGTTGAAAAGTGAGGGGAGGGTTGGGTTTGGGGGCTGGGGTAGAGTGACTGAACTGTGAGGATGGGTTAATAGGGAAGGACTTCTTTAGTTCATCTATAGAATTAATAAAGGAGGAGTTGAAAAGAGTGGCAATTTCTGGGTCGGACTTGGTAGTGTCAGGGCAGGGATTATTTTTGGTGCCTGGGTTGAGAAGTGAATTAATGGACTTCCAGACTTTTTGGGGGTTTTTAGAGTGGTTGGCTTGGAGAGTCATAAAATAGGATTTTCTGTCTTTGGATATATGTCTTTTAGTAAGGTTGCAGAGTTGCTTATATTGAATTAGGATCTCTGGTTGTTTATTGTGCTGAGATAATTTCCAGCATTTCTCTCTCTGTTGCATAAGTTTTTTGTTTTCCCTAGTTAACCATGATGCAGATTTGGATTTGATTCTTATAGTTTGAGGTGGTGCATGGGAATTAAGTACATTTAGGAAAGTAGAGTTAAAGGCCTCAACGGTGCTGTCAAGTGGTAAAGTCTTTAGATTGTTCCAGTTAGTTTGTTTAAGGGTATTAGGGAAGGTTAGAGGATTGAAGTTCATTAGGTTGTGTGTATGTAGGTATTGGTGCTGGAGGGGAGGAGACTGAGTTGCTCGGTGGATGAAGGCAGGCTGGTGGTCACTGAAAGAGTCAGGGAGGATTTCAGAGTCCAGGATGTTGTTAGGGTGGGTAGCTAGGATCCAGTCAAGTGCAGATCCTGGAGGACTTATCTTGTTGGGTCTAGTGATAGAGTTGGTTAATTGAGTAAAGTTGAAAATATTGATAGCTATGGCTGGGTTATGGTTACTAATTTTGTTCCAATCTATATTAACTTCTCCTAAAATGTAGGTCTCTAGGTTAATATTAGTTGAGGCCCATTGGAGGATTTCTTCAAGGGTGGTAGTATTGTTACCTGTGGGGAATATAAATGGATATAAAACAGATATTTTTATGAATATTCATTTGTAGTAAACCTATGACTAGTTCTACATTATAAAACTGTGGAATGGGGTTTGGATATGGAATAATAGGGAGTATATTGGAGAATATCAAGGTAAGTTACAGTGGAATTAGAATTAAGAGGGTGATGAAAGGGATTTGTAGTGTGTGAAGGAGTGGAGAATGCATAATGTAACAGGTTAAGTATGAAAGATAAGGAAGTATGGGAAGTATAGTGTAGGTAGGGTAAAAGAGAGAGAGAGAAAGCAGGGGTGTAAGTGCAGTTTGATGTGTGTGTGGAGTGGTTTTAATTAGTGGGATGATAGGAGGAAGTAAGTGTAGGGAGTGACCTATAATTGATGGGAGGAGTGGAGAAGGGTGAGAAGGCCAGTAATTGGTGCGAATACAGAGGGGAGGAGTTTACTGGAGAGATAAATCTATGGGCAGTGGGGGTGGGTGGGATTTGGGGGTAGGGTCGGGGAGTGGAGTGAGCCCGCAGGACGAACGGAGCGGGTAGAGACAAGAGAGTGGAACAGCTCAGGATGAACAATCAGTAGATTGCTGATTGCACAGGTAGGTGAAAGTGCAGGTGAGTAGAGAATAATAAGTAAAGTAGTAATGTTCAGAGGAGGAAAGCGGTGGTTGCAGTAGAGCAAATGATATGTGAGGGAAAGATAAGAGCAAGGTAAGGGCAGCAGAATGTAATTTAACAAATATATAGGCTAGCAGGAGCAGGGTATAGGCAGCAAAAGTAGAAAATGTGAGTTATAGGATAGCAGGATAGGATAATGGATGGGACTGGATGAGGGGGCCACCTAGTGGGCAGGGAATTAATTCAGTAGACATAAGTGTCTGGGAAAGGCTGGTCAAGGGCTAGAAACTAACTATGAGTCAGCTAAAGGAGGCAACAAAAGAGGGAGTAAGGGTCTGTAATCTAATTACTGAGTACAGAGAATGGTATGGCTGCTGGCAGTCCTGGCTAGGAGCTAACAATTATAAGCTACAACACATAATACTATTAAATGTCAGCTTTTCTGCCAGTATTAGGAGAACACATACTTTCTTCCTTCCTTTCTTGGCAGAGCACAGGGATGAGACCGCAGGTGATATGGAAGGGTCCTGAGATGCCAGATACTCAAATTCTTAGCCTCAAGTGGAAGGAAGGCAGCTGGAGAGCAGGGAATACTGAGGGAGCAAGATTTCTTCCAACACTTCACTTGCAATGTTTCAATTTATATCACATGGACTGCTGTGAATCAATAAATTAGTACTTAATTATGCTATAATACGTTCGGTGATTAGTGATTTGGTGGAATGTATTTTCGTTGTTTAGTGTTTTCAGTGGTTTGTGTTCATGTATTTGACGTTCGGTGATATATGCATTCGAGCATATGTACTAGATCCATAGATATATATATATATATATATATATATATATATATATATATATATATATATATGGATCTAGGATGTTTGCTCAAGTGAGCAAATGACCAAAACCCAAATGGCTGGGCATACTTACGTGAAAGTGCTTTTCACAGAAGAAGCACTATCACGTAAGTATGCCTGTTGCCAAGGCTGTACTACGGTGCGAGTAAGGGAAATTTCCCTTTTCCCCACTGTAGTGTGGTCTTGGAGGGAAAATATTAAAGTAAGGGGATGCAGTGGGTAAAGCCCCCCTAGTAAAATGTAAATGTAGTGTTTTATTTTTTTTTTTGTAACACACTTTAATGAAAGCGCTTTTTCGATAAAAGCGCTTTTGTTAAAGTGTGTTCGGTTATTATGGATTCGGACATTTGCTCACTCGAGCAAACATCCTAGATCCATATATATATATATATATATATATATATATATATATATATATATATATGTGTGTGTGTGTGTGTGTGTGTGTGTGTGTGTGTGTATAACAAAAACAAAAATATATATATATATATATGTGTATGTATAACAAAAACAAACAAAAAATCATTATAGAGAGAAAGGGTGAGGGGAGACAAAAAGATAGAGAATTAGATCAGTGGCATGTCATCTCAGTTTATTATTCCAATGCATTAACTAGCATGAGAAATAAATATGTATACCTAGGCCACATCCAGATATGATGGGAAGGCATTAATGTGTCATTAAATCAATCAATCTGAATGGTATGATATGAGTAATAGAATCCCATATTTCACTATGCCATATTGGATACTTACTTTCAAAGTTAATAA
>NC_056727.1:583769418-583836918 GCF_019279795.1 Protopterus annectens | reverse complement strand
ATTAAATGCTTTCATATATTTCAGTATTGTCCATAGAGGCTACGGGCAGTTATGTATGCCTGTAGTGAACTGCCCATGTCATACTAATGAACAGCTGTAGATTCACACTGCTAATCTCTTAATATCATGTTGCTTACGATTCATATGAGTGGGTGTCAGTGCCATATGCATTCTGTATTCCTGTCCTGAATGCACTAAGCAGTTGTCAGGATCTAATTTTATATTTATGCTTAGATACATGCTGGTTAAGGTGTACTTTGCAGTAACATCTCACAGTAGTACTTTTGACATTCATACATTATCATATTCCCCTACACTATGATGGAATGACAAATAGCTCTTAACTGTCTGCCTTCAAAACAGTCTTTATGCAGCATCTTTCCAAATGTGTTATTCCACTGTGGGGGCATTTGCATCACCTATGCATTCTGGTCCACAGGTGACTCAAGTGTGACATGTGCTGTCTTTACATCTACTGTAACACTTGAAATGTCTCTGTTTTTTATAAATAGTGGGTTGGATTAGCATAATCGTTAAGGTCATTACCGTATAAACACAAAGTCCAAGATTTGATTCTGACATCAAGATATTGGCTAAACCCAAAATGACCCCTCAGTGTAGTTAACCTATTATTCAACTATGAAATTATATCACAGCTAATGAGAGGTATAGCATACATCCCTATATACACTTTGTAAGCAATGCTTTAATCCATAGTCTAAAATGTACGTTTTGATGTTTGCACTGATAGCACCATAAGTGCTAAATGAGAGTCATTGTGACTTATTACATATGTGCAAATACCTACTCTTATTTAAATCTCTTTACTATTTTGGTATGCTGCTTCAGAAGTGAATTCTCTGAAGTTCTACTTTCTGTGAGTGCTGATTAATTGATACCTAGGCATTTTGTAGTTGAAATTTTGTGGTCTACAGATATATTTAATGTAATGATGAATGTTAACTATATATATTAATGCAGCTTTAGCATAGCAAGACCTAAATTCAGTTCTCCTAAAACAAGGTGGAATGCGGAGCACTACATGTCATCTTTTCCATGGGAAAGAGCAGCATCCTGCCATGTCTACAGATCAAGTGCTGTTGCTGGGATTCAATGGGAATTGTGATGACTAGAAAGGCAAATGTAGCAGAAGAGGTAACTATGGAGGGCCTAGTCATGTCACTGCAGAATGCCATAGAGAAGAGTGTTATATATGCAAGATTACATTTGAAAAAAATCCTCTGAGGTATTATTATTAGTGAAAAGTGAATGATCAAGAATACCAGCAAAGTTTTCCCTGATTGATAACAAAGCCATGAGTATTTCATTGTTTCCTGAGGTTTCAGCACATGACATTAAGGGTGGTTTGCGTACAGGAGCTCCATCAGGACCAAGAATGTTACCTAAAAAAAAGAGATAGATAATTTATATCACAAAGATTATAAATAATGTTTATCATATGTGCAGTTGCCCTGGTGGGTTCCAGATGGATCACGTAGTATGAGAGGAGAGGCAGATGCCGTGAAGTTGTGGTTTTCAGCACTCTATCAGCACTGCACTCACCTCAGTATGGGGAGTGTCCAGTGAGTAACGTATGAACGTACTACATAACATCCAGAAATAAAGTATTAGCAGACAGATAACAGTTTTTTTTTCGTTCCCAGATTTAATGCCCATGAGCATGAATCAACTAGGCCTTACTTGTCATATGTAGCCAAAATTCTATATGGTGAATAGTGCAGGGAATAGTGTTGCATCACAGAGTGATGTCCTCCAGTTTGATTTTAGCTGTGGTGCCATCTGTCAGTGTCTGCAAGTCCCCGCTGTATCCTAATGGGTTTTCTGTACATGCTCTGGTTTCCTCCACCTCCCAAAGGCATGCAGATTTCTGATTAGCGATCTTCCAAATTATTTGTAGGTACATGCATAATGTGCTAGTGAGTGATCCTGGATATTCTATAAAAGACTTGCAGCCTGTCCAGAACACTTTTTTGTGCCCACTGCTTTACAGTATAAGCTGTATTGTTTGCATGATGCTGTCAAGGGTAATCGGGTTTTCAAAAAGTCCATGAATGAATCAGAGCAAGGCGGCCTTGTTAAGGTTGAGATCACAGAAGTGTTCAGTTTTGCACATTATATAGTTAATTATATGACAGAACAAAGAGAGCTAGTAGGGATGTCAGACATACTTTAATTAATGTAACAAATGTATTACCAGCATATGACTAGGCCAATAGTTTTATTCTCCTGAACTGATCCATCTGTGCCATTTTTCTCTTCTCAAGTACTGAACTCTGAAATACTGTTCCTGTTACCCATTTATAATAACAAAAATTTAAGGAAGGAGAGAGTATAAATAGCAAATACTACAACGTAGTACCAAGACCAGTATGTGTAGATAGTTACTGCCTGATAGGGCAGTGGAATGCTGGGGTGTTCTTCTTCTGGATAAGGTGAGGTATGGGGTTGGCCACTGGGTTTAAAACTATGGGTGACTGCTGGGCTACTGGAGGAATATAGCAATAACCCATGCCTTGGTGTGGGTAATGCTGGATTTACCAATGGTTGGTGTGGTTTGGTCACGAGGGTGAAGCTTGAGTGGCCAAACAAAGCCAACCGTGTATAAATCCAGCATTACCCACACCCAGAAGTGGGTTATTGCTATTATACAATGACATTATTTAAGAAAAATAATAATTACTTTTCTTAAATAATGGCATTGTATAATGCCTCCTTGCTGCCCTTCCACAGCTGTCTGGTATTCTGCGGCAGTTCTGATGTACTGTGCATGCATATACTTACGCAGTACATCAGAGCTGTGGGCAAAAGCAATGGAGAAAGCAAGATCTCTGTTGCTTTTTACAACATGTCTCGCTATGTTAAATGAGTTTAACATAGCGAGACAGCTTTAAAAAAAGCAACGGAGAATCTCTGTTGTTTTTTTAAAGCTGTCTAGCTAGGTTAAACCCATTTAACATAGTGAGACAGTTTTGAAAAACGCAAAGGAGAAAGCAAGATCTCCGTTGCTTTTTAAAGTGTCTCGCTATGTTAAATGGGTTTAACATAGCGAGACAGCTTTAAAAAAAGCAACGGAGATACTCCGTTGCTTTTTTTAAAAGCTGTCTCGTTATGTTAAACTCGTTTAACATAGCGAGACAGGTTGTAAAAAGCAACGGAGATCTTGCGTTCTCTGTTGCTGTAAAAAAAAAAAAAAGAGTTATACTAATGGAAAAAGTTTGGGCGACCGGACCTTTTTCCATTACTATAACTCTGATTTACAACGTGCACGCTGACCAGTCAGCGTGCACGTTTTGGAATATTAATGGGGGGGGGTCATTGTATAAGAGTAAATAACTAATGGGATAGGCAACTGCTTGGAGCAGGCAAGAAACACTAGGCTGACAAAGAGGACCATTATCTCTTCCTGTTGGATCGTTTGTACGTGTATATGTATTTTTTTACCATGGCAAGGGAAAGAACGTGCTTCAGATAAGTTTACACTTAATTCTGATTAAACACTTTATTGTGGTTAATGCTTAATAACTATCACATTTCTTTAAATCTATGTTAACATTAAATATGTGTTACATGGTGATTTCTGATTATTTTGAATAATTTACACTAGTCACATGTACTAAATTTCTGCAATACCTGTTTGCATTGATATATATTTTGTGGTTAACAAACACAAAAGTAAATAGATAGATAGATAGATAGATAGATAGATAGATAGATAGATAGATAGATAGATAGATAGATAGAGAGATAGACATAATGATTAGAATGATAGTTAGATGCATAGACAGACAAACAGATAAGAGACAGATTGATACACAGATAAACTGACAGTAAAATGATAGGTAGATAGACAGATAATTGCCAATGGTCCATTTCTAAGCTATTATCATTTAGGTGGTTCTTCCAGACAAGAGCCTTATATCTCAACTTGACTATCAGTATTTGCCCTCTCATCCTTATACTGCATATTATGTCTGCTAGCCTCAGTCACTGTTCTCATACTGACATGCAATTCATAAAGAAATGCAATTATGAATTCATAAAAATGATTTTGAGCAAATTGTATGAGAGTGTTTTAAATAAGTGAATAAAAGCTCAGAAAATTAAAGGATTTTAAAAGATGTTAGAAAAGCTAACACATTAAGTTAATGGTTTGTATTTGGCATGTTTGGATTGATTCAGAAACAATGAGTAGAACTGGCTCATAGCACAAAATTGGAACTGAAGTTCATATGATTCAGAGTAATTAGAACATGGGGATGTAATCTTCACTCTATAGGTAAATTTTCCAGCAGAGTTGTAAATGAGTTTTGCAGTTTTAAGGTTCAATAACATAAAATGTCATCTGTTCATTTCCATTTTCCCAATCTGCACTTACTCAGATTTGCTCACCACTGTTCCCCTTACATAGCAGTGCTTTACTCATTTCCTTTTATATTCCAACTCTCATTCATTACCTCAGACTACCCTTTAGAGAACATCCAACTGAAATCTCAGAGCCTCAGCAAAACATATAGTGCCCATCTCTAAATCTTAAAGCAACTACGGACATTCCATGCATTTTGTTATGGATGACAAATGATGGAATATATTGCCATTCAGTATATGCTGTACCTCACACATGAAGGGTTTTGAACCCTCATTTAAACACACACCTCTTACAAATTTGTAGCTGCAGTTCTGATATCACCTAATGTTTTTACATCATTGCAGTCTAGCATCCAATGTTGGTGGGGATACTATCTTCTACTTATTAAACAGTTATTACTGTACATTTAGCCAGTTTATACACACACATTAGTGATCCACACTCTAATCTTCAATCACTAAGGTTCAATTCTAGGGGTTTACCCTTAATGGCTGAGTTTGCAGTATCACTGAGCTTCCTCTCTTCCACAAGATACAGCAATCTCAGAATTACAAGAAGCAGGGGCTGAGGGAGGGGGCCTCTCACATTAGCAAGTACATGGAAACTTATTCTCTTTCAAACCCTTCTTTAAGTGTTTCTGCGGAAACCTTTTGTGATCACCATTATGGACACTGATCACACAAGACTTTCATTTTAGTCACACAGGGATAGCACTATGAATGGGGTCTCCCAGCTGTACAACCCAGTTAGCAAATAGATAGATAGATAGATAGATAGATAGATAGATAGATAGATAGATAGATAGATAGATAGATAGATAGATAGATAGATAGATATACAGATAGATATTTTAGTGACTGAACCTTGTTTATTTTTAAATTCACATTTGCACAGCTCTGTCTTATGTATCAGTGGTTTACTTCCACAAAACTGGCTAAGAATGTGAATATTATCATACAGGAATATATTTAATTGCACATCTCCTCTTTCTAGAAAACTCCATAATTGTCAAAAAGTTTGATGTAAGTCATCTTCGATCTGCACTTCTTCCTCATGGAATTATCTCCAAAGGTAAACATTAAAATCCTACAGACTGCTAAGATTTGAACTGCTTGGTATAAAAACCATCCTCTTACCCATTAGTGATGGATTTGCTGCATATCAGCAAGTTAAAATCACATCAGAAATGCTCCATCTATGGACCTAAACTTCTTCTGCAAGATCATCAGAATGGTTTGGAGATACAGGTATATTTCACAAAGGATTAGGGTCTATATTATATTATCGCACACTTACAAAAGTGAACGATAAATAATCAACTCCATGTAAGTGAAAGCTTACAATGTTGAAACCTCAGAACAAGGGAAAAAATCGCTGTTCTGAAATTAAAAAAAAAATGTATTTTAAACATTAAAGACCCCCCACACCCTCCGACATGGGGGCTATGCCCTCCACACACCCCCGCTACTTAAATATACCAACTCCAAGATCGCACTACAGTGCCGAAAACGGCAAAGTAATGACAGCAGCCAAGCAAATTCTTTCCCAGGGAAAGAATTTGCTGAAAAGCCGCTTCACTGTTTTGCCTTTTTACTCTTTTCAGTTCGATCAAGACGCATTCAACAAACTGCATCTGCGATCTGGTAATAGCAACCCAAGGATACTGCTGCATTTAAACAGACTCCCCATCCACATAAAACAAAGTTCATCCATGCCCGTATTCAAGCACAACTTGGATCTATGGATGGGAAACAGTACTACTAATGGACTGAGTCAGCTCCTGAATGCTTTTTCCCATGCATGGGTCTCCTCAAATTATCTATGGTGTGATCACAGTTATTCTCATTAAGGGTAATATATAATTATCAACTATGGGATGGGTAAGGCCAATCTATAATCAAATAGGATAACTCATTTTGAGCACAAGAAAGTAAGCTGGCTAGGCTTAAAATGGCCAGCAAGGGGAGCTAACCTAGTACTTACCTATGAACCTATAAAAGTGAGAACTGAAGAAAGAATTTATCTAACGTTTGTATCTTTAGGTTGATGGTTATATACTGCTAATGAAAAATCATGGGTTTATCCTATAAAGAAGACATTTCTCTATGTGGGGGCCATGAATTTATTTGAATGTTGTTTTGGTCGACATGTTTAGTCTGAAAAATTTGGTTGATTAAGCTGATGGTCAACAGGTGTGCAATGTTGTGTGGGGTGTATGGGGGCTTGCCTCTCTTTAAAAACATTGTTTTTAATTTGCATGCTCCAAGATTATGTCTCACAGCATGTGCCTTTCATTGTCAATGGCCCATTTCAGCTTTGTTTATTGACTTTCAGAATATCAATGTACTGAAGATGTGATTATCTTCAGCATACACACACACACACACACACACACACACACACACATATATATATATATATATATATATATATGTGTGTGTGTTTATATATATATATATATATATATGTGTGTGTGTTTATATATATATATATATATATATATATATATATATGTGTGTGTGTTTATATATATATATATATATATATATATATATATATATATATGTGTGTGTGTGTGTGTGTGTGTGTTTATATATATATATATATATATATATATATATATATATATATATACACATATATACATACAAATGTTCAAAACTCAATACACAAAACACTGATGAATAAATTAGAACATTTAGGTATTGATTAGGTTCATAGGTTCATAGGTTTATACTAGGCTATCTGCCCTAAGGCATTTATAAGCCTAGCCCAAATTATTAGTGTGTGGGCGACCACCCCTTATATGAAAAAACAAAAAATTTGTTTTTTGTGTTGCCAGTGTCCACAGTGACACAGAGTTGATTCCTGGGGGTAAACCATCTCATCTCCCATCCACAGGTCTAGATTTCTCTTGAACAGAGTCAGTGAGGTGCTCTCCCACATGTGGACGATTTTATTCCACAGCATGGTCTCTCTCTTCTGATCTCTCTATCCCTCCTCCACGTTATCCATTTATATCCTGTTAGTAAGGTTTAAGCTCTATTGGTTTTGGTGGTGGTTTTTTTGGATTTGGATTTTTTTAATGGTCCATTTGTCCATTTGGGTTGTGTGCACATCACATGTCATCACAGAGACTGAGCGCGGCATGAGGGACTGTGGGTTTGGCAGCACTTGACAGATTTTCTTCAATCTGATTTTGGAGTTTGGTGAGGAACTTGGGGGTCTTCTCCCCTTTTGGTCTCTGTCGGGGCTGCAGATATTGCTGCAGAGGTCGGATTATGATCACTTGTAATATATATTGAATTTCGATCATTGGAGTGATAAGTGAAGAGTACAGTGAATCCTGATCACTCCAGGAATCTGTGTCAAGGTCTTTTCACCACCAATGTAGCAATGTGGTCAACCTTAAGAAACTGTCAACCTGTCCCCCCTTCAAAGGCCACTCCTGTCACTGTGTAGTGGATTGCCACCTCCTGATCGTAGCTTTAGGGCCTTGTTTTTTTTTGGGCGTATATATGTTTACATTTTTTTGTTTTTGGGTTCAGGCCATGGCTTATACATTTTTGGTGTTTAACATCAGGCTGCACCTGAAGGCTGCAGTGATCCCTTTGTTTCCTATAGTCCCCAGTTGCATGCAGTTGCAACAAGCTGGTGCAAAGTTTGCAGTCGCCTGCAAACTTTGTCAGCCAAAGGTCTCCCATGTTGGCCTGTAAATGGGAGAAGTAGATGCCAACACAAGGGGCCAAGGACAGGAGGACCAACCAGCCACTGGCTTGGACACCACTTGCTCTGTAACCCCTGACCAGTTCATCCCCAGCTAATATTGTACTACATTTGATTTTGTCCATCTAAGGTTTTGAGGTACATGTGGGTATTGATGTACTCTTGATAAAATACATAACTACATGGCTTACAAATAAGACATGGAAAGTATCATACAGCAATTGGGCAAGTGAAATTTGAGGTTACAGTCATGGTGTCCTACAGAGCTCTATCCTAGGTCTGTACTTGTTTAGATTGTCCTGCAGATTCAGTATACTCTGTGTAGGCTTAGCATAGAGCCTAGATGGAGTTTACATCTTAACACAACAGTGTTCAGCACACAGCAGTGCACAATATATATTAATGATGCGTAATCTAGGTTTTGTGGTTTGCAACAGTATTGCTGGCTGCAAAACCTTGTAAGTGAACAAATATATTAATTCCATGCATAGGAGAGCACATATAATCTGCAGACTTGATCGGAATGCTACAATGATCACCAGGGCTGTAAACAAACTTCCATACCTCTCAACCTCTAAGAGGAAGAAGTCTGGACAAAGCCATAAATAATGAGGGGAGAAAGGACCAAAAATAATGACAATTTTTAAATATTCCTCTTGCAAACTTAAAGTTAATAAAATATCAGGTTTTGCATCAGCATGAATTTTCTGAAGGGTATGAAGTCTGAAACTCAAATGTTTGATAGTATTTTCTGACTTCAGTCTTCAATGATTTGGCAGAAAACTACAATTTTATGTAAAACTGACCAAAAGTTTGAGGCAAAAATGTGAACATTCTGCAAAAGTCTGTACAGCTGAGAGGTATGCATACTTCTGAAACTGTTAGAGCAAGAAATATTGACAAAAAACAAAAATAATGTGGGGACAAATGATGACTATTAGGGACATATTACTAAATATTGCTCTTACAAATTTAGAAAGTTGATAGAATGACAGATGTTGCATTCCAAAGAATTTTCAGAATGGTGTGAAATCTAAGACTCAAATGTCTGTCACTATTTTATGACTTCAACCCTCAATACCCAATGATTTGCCAGAAAACCACAACTGCATGAGAAATAGACCAAAAATATGAGGCAAAATCTGGAAATTCTGAAGAAAATCTGTACATTTAAGAGGTATGGCTGTACAAATAGCTGTCATTGTGTTAGTGCAACATATGTGCACAGAGGCCAGCTTAATGAGCAGACAATTAACCAGTAATAGGGACATATTTGACATAGATATCACATAGGAATGTGTTTGAATGTAACACTCTCAACCTCTTAGAGCAAGAAATGTGGACAAAGCCATAAAATGGGCGGGGGGGAGGGGACAAAGGGCCAGAAATAGGAACACATTGTTAATATTCCACGTCTAAACTTATGAACTTGATATAATATATCAGTTATACATTAGCATGAACTTTCTGTAGAGCATGAAGATTGAAACTCAAATGTCAGTCATCCATTACTGATTGCACGCTGCAATGATATGCCATTGATTTGCCAGGAAAACAACATGTTATGAGGAAAAGATCACAAATACAAAACAAAAACTGGGCATTCTGCACAGATCAGGACAGTTGAGGAGTATGCACCCAAATGTCTGTAATACTCAGTCACAGCAGTCTAGAGATCATCCCAGTAATATGGCACATATTTGATAAGGAAAACATCTGAAGCTGTGTTAATAATCTGTAACAGGACATGGGACTGCTATGTAAAATGATGACTCAGGGGAAGTGTGTGTATTGAATAGGGAGACACAGGTGAATTGTAGAAATTAATACAGGGAAAGAGTACAGGTGAAACTCCCACATGTACAGCAGAGGAGGGCAAGTCAATGGAAGATGGTTGTAGCATCAACACCAAGCCCACATCTATATGGTACAGTACAGACTGTACAGTAAAAATGTGTTGTCTGTGACTATCACATGAGGTAATAGAACAATAGGGAGGATGTGTGTGTGAGATATGCATCCTTACATGAATAATGCAGAGGACATCTATCAGGGATCTGACATACAATTAAGGTAGGGTGCATGTTGGGAAGCTGTGCAAACTGATATACCTGAATATGAGTGTACTCTCACCAGATGTCTCCAGCACAGTGGCCACAGGTAAAGGATAATGGCAAACATTTCAAGAACCAACCACAATTATGAACAATATCTGAATAACACCACCACTAATCCCATACCTCTGACATAACATATGTGATGTGGAGTGATGATGAGCCTGCATACAAATGGGACAACTAATATAATACATCCACACTCTATGAGGGTAACCATGCACAGCCCTAGTACTGTAATATCTGCAGGCAGTGTTAGGAGGGATACTACTATAGCTGTATGTGACAGTATGGGCACTACAGGCTAGCTGCCTTGTGTGAATGTCATAGATCTATGGCACAATTCACACTTTCACAAATGATATACATGTCATTAATGTTGTCAAACACCTATGTATGCAGTGTATGCATAAGGTGAACAGGTAGCACACATGCATTGGTGTAGCAACTTGATTGGTGTTTCACATCATCAGACAGTCATATATATTCCCCAGAAAGAATACCTAGGTATGGACATTAAGCTGTGCAAAAGCACACTGTGAGAAAGGTGGTACACTTCAGTTACACACCACTGGAACATGTATAGGGAGGTACATGGAGAAGGGTGCATTGTAATCAGTTACTGGTGTGATGAAGGCTGGGAACCATGACATTAATATGCCCTCTGATGTGCATGTCCTTCACATACCTAGTACTTGTGTTACAGTTAAGGGAGTAGTCAGCACTGTGACCACATGGTGATGGATGCACCACTTACTCTTTACCCCAGGACACAGGTCACATACCCATTGGTCTGATTATAGGGTGTGATGTCCACATCATACTTGGGTGTTGTAATAAAAAAATAAATAAAACCACAAGCAGGAAGAAAAAATCACAAACCACAGGATGCAGGCAATAAGAGCCAAGGAATCCACACCAGAAGAGGATTTCCAGCTAAAAACTGGAGTAGCAAGTACACCAGGAACTCCAACAATCACTTCTAGTTTACTGCAACAGAAACAAGTGTAGATATAAGTGTTTTTGTCCCAAATAATAACAGGAACATCGTCAGATACAAAGAAACTACAGAAATGCATTCTTTTAACCACTTTTTAACATGCTGTAATTTCCTGATCTAGTCAAATGCATTCAATTAAGACTTAAAGCACAGGAATAAAAAAGACAAATGCAGGAGTAATACGTAAAATTAACTGAATTACTGTAGCCACAGATGTAACCATCCCAAAATAAAACTAGACTAGAATAAGTTGTAGAATACTGTTATGTAACAATTTAAATATATAAAGTGTATAAAACCACTATCTAAGTTTCACATAAAAACTATCCTAAATGGATATAAAATTGATATAAAGTAGCCCAAAAATACATAATGGGCTTATGGGTTCAACCCAATAGCAAAACAATAACTCCCAACCATCATGACACATAGAAAATTGTACAAAAATATGTGAAATAAAATTAAAATTGTTAAAATAAAAATTCAACTGTTCAGTGCTTTAAGTTTTAATAAACAACTAATGGACAGGCTGTAATTCATACCTGGCCAATGTAGAGCATCTAGTCATAACTGCCAGGTTAGTTTGGCCTTCTCAAGAAGACAGGGCCATGCGCCCCCCCTGTCATGTTTTTCTTGCACCTCTAAGACAATAAATTTAAATTTATGATTATGAAAATCTCTAATGTGCTTGGCAAGAGCATTGACTTCACTCTGATCCCTAATGTCTCTCAAATATTCGCTAATCCTGATCTTAAGTTTACATTCGGTTTTACCAATGTAATAACATGGACAGTTTGAACAAATAGCGCAGTAGAGTACCTGCTCTGTAACACAACTGCATCTGCCTGGGATCCTAACCATGACATTATTAATTCTGTACATATCAGTTTCCAAAATGTGTGAACAAAATTTACAAGTTCCACACTTGAACATATGTCCATATCTGGGTTGTCTAGATGTGTGTTCAAAAATGTTCTTTAAATTATGTCCCTTTTTAAATATGCACAAAGGTTTCTCACCCAGAATGTTAAAGAGGTCCCTCTCATTACTAAGTAACATCCAATTTTTATTGAGAATGTCCGCATGGCCCTATCTCCTTGACAAGGCCAAAGTAACCTGGCAGTTACAACTAGATGCTCTACATTGGCCAGGTTTGAATGACAGTCTGTTCATTAGTTGTTTATTAAAACTTAAAGCACTGAACCGATGAATTTTGAATGTATGTATATCTTGGGCTGCCAATGTTAACCTTTCATTTCTTGGTTTGAATTTGCCTCTCCTTAACTATTCCTGCATTCATTGTTGATCAACATGAGGCTCTTCCAAAAGTTTTCTATGTTTGCAATTATATTTATGTTTTTTCCCACATTTCTTGTCTTCTCGTCTGGTCCTTCATTTTATATTCTTTCTTCTGTTTTTTTTTTTGGCACATTCAGTTGCTGCCTGGTTTTTATCTACTTCTGGTGTGATTTCCATTCATGCTTGACATCGATATGGTCCTGTTAAATTAAGCAGAGAAGTCATCTTAGATTTATTTTCCTCATATTTCAAAACTTTCACTACATTTAGATCTTGTGAGGTCAGTAGATATGTATGGAGTTCATAGGTTCATAGGTTGGTACTAGGCTATCAGCCCTAGGGCCTATACAAGCCTAGCTATAACAATTCCTTGACTATTTCTTCCCACATTATTTACTTTCCTGGACCCCTGTCTAGCAGGGCGACTGATGTGATCCCTGGGGTGAATTTCCTTTCTCCCATCCAATCGTCAAGGTTCCTCTTGAAGAGGTCGAAAGAGGCACTCTGCTTGACATGTATGGGCAATCTATTCCAGAGTCTGGGGAGTCTCTGGGTCAGGAACCTATCCCTCCAGCATGTTTTGTTTATTGTGATGACAAGGTTTAGATCCCTGGAGCGTGTAGCTCTGAGGGATTGGGATTTCTTTAAGTGTAGCATGTCCAACAGCTCTGGGTTTGACATGGCCTTGCATGTTAAGCAGAGATCGCCTCTGAGTAGACGATATGCGACAGAGTATAGCTGGAGTTTTTTAAGGCGGTCAGTGTAGGGCATCTGCTTTAGGCCTGTGATTCTTTTAGTGAGGTATTTCTGAGGCCTTTTCAGTTGTTGCAGATGTCTTGAGAGCTACATGCCAAATGGGGCATTGTATTCTATAATGGGTCTAATGAGGGATGAGTACAGTGGGACAATGACCTCCTTTTTTCTGGATGAAAAGCCCTTCGTGATGAGGTGTGCCACATAGAAGGATTTCCTGACTGTTGTGGCAATGTGGTTATCGAAGGTGAGACCACTGTCCACCTGTGTCCCTAAGTCTTTTATCACACTTTCTGTGTTTAGTGTACTGCCACCTATATGGTAATTCATGGATACATGTTTTTTCCCAAAGGGGATAACAATACATTTCTTGGCATTGAGCTTGATCCCATGGCTCTGGCACCAAGCATCTGTTTCTGTAAGGCCCTTTTGTAGAGTATCCACATCATTTGGGGATTCAATAATGGCTCCCAGTTTGCAGTCATCTGCAAACTTTGTTAGCCAGAGTCCCTTAGTGTTGACCTGTACTTCAGAGAAGTAGATGCCAAACAAGAGCGGCCCCAGGACTGAACCCTGAGGTACTCCACTTGTCACTTGTCTGGAGCTGGATTTGGAGTCAGCTACTTTTACAGTGTGGGTTCTATCAGTAAGCCATTTAGCAACCCATTGGGTGACATAGGGATTAATGCCCAACTTAGTAAGTTTATCTATGATTCCAGAGTGGGGGATGGTGTCAAAGGCCTTGGGAAGGTCTAGATAGGCTGTGTGGACCACCTTACCCTTGTCCATGGCTCTGGAGACTGATTCAAAGAAGTCAATCAGGTTCAGGAGACAAGATTGGCCCTTCACAAACCCAAACTGGGTGGGGTCCAGTGTTTGAAGGTTGCCAATGTCTTTCTTTATAAGTTCCATGATAATACGCTCCATGGCCTTGCAGATAAGGCTTGTCAGACTGATGGGACGGTAGTTTCCGGGATCCAAGGTGGATCCCCCCTTGTGGATTGGGATAACTGTAGCTCACAATTACAGATCTATACATGTAATCAATTTCATGGAGGCCCATCCCTCCTTCGGAACGGGGAATATATAATCTTGGTATACACTGATTTTTACAAATCATGTGATGAGCATGAAACATCCTTCTTATTTTAATATCTAATCTGTCCAACACTTTTTGGGGCCAGTCATTCACTCCAAAACTGTATGTTAGGACAGGAAGAGCAAATTGATTTATAGTTTGGATCTTGTTCCTAGATGCAATGCTGTTCGCAGGATTAATTTAAGTCTTCTAAAGTATTCCTTACTGAGTTTTATTCATATTTGTTCATGTTTTATTGCTGATCCTTCATCAGTTTCCAAGTATTTATACACCCTCTCTTGCTCAAGTTCTTTTATATCACATTCTTGTCTAAAAACTGACGTTTTCCTGGTGCTGCAGTTTTCTTGCTTTAAAGGTTGTTTTGCACATTTATCAAGGCTAAATGACATTCTAATATCATCTGAAAAAGTTTTGACAGCCTGCCGTTGTGCTTTCAGTTCCACATCTAATGAGCTATACCGTTTTAAATCATCAATAAAGAGAAAATGAGAAGTCATTAGACTTTCTTATTTTCTAGGAGCCAAATTGTAGCCATGGCCTAAGCTGTTAAGTAAACACCTTAATGGATTAATGGCAAGGCAGAATAGCAATGGTGACAGAGAGTCACCCTGGAATATCCCCCTTTGAATTTTTATCCCTGAGATAATAATCTGTCCTTTATCATGTCTTAATTGCAAAGTGGTCTGCCATTGTTTCATGGTTACTGTAAAGTAGTCAAGTCAATCTAGGGTGTATCTTATACATTATTAAGCACTGATTTATCCCTGAATGTGGGAAACTATCAAATGCTTTTTTGTAGTCAATCCATGCCATACGTAGATTCTTCCCCTTTTTACAGTTCTCCACTATAACTTTATTTAACAACAAATGATCCTTTGTTCCATATAACTTTCTTTTATTGCCCTTTTGTTCAACTGCCATAATTGAGTTTTCTTCTAAATGACTATAAACTCTGTTGGCGTCAATTCCCTTGTATAGTTTATACGTCATCAGAAGGTAAGTTACTGCTCTATAACTTTTAGGGTAGCTTGCAGGTTCACTCTTAAGTGAGCATTGTTTTGCCTGTTGTTAGCCAGTGTGGTGTCTGTTCGGGGTGCGCATATAAATAGTTCTTACTTATGGCTAAATCCTCATGCAAAGATGTTAATATTTTAACCAAAAGTTAAGTACTGCATCTGGGCCTGGGGTTTTCCAGTTAGAGGCTTTTTGTAACTTTGTTTCAATCTCTCTGGCTGTTATTTCATCCCATTTCATATCTTGTACCTTTAAACTTCTTATTCTTTCTTTTACTTCTTCTATCCATTTAGCATCTTTGTTGTGTTCCATAGGATCTTCACAGACACTTCTCCAAATGTATCTACTTCCTCTTTTGTTTGGAGGCCTTTCAATTCCTTTTACCTTATTTCCCAATTTTCTATAAAACTTTTTTGGGTCATGAATAAATTGCTTATGAGGGGCGGAGCCTGAATGGCTAACAAAAAGCAGCAGTATTTTAGAGCTCCATATAACTAGTTAAATAAGACAGGAAAAAATATTCTTTTTTTTTCTTCAAAGTATAAAATCTTATAGATAAAGGACTAATTTACATAATTAGAAAAATTGGTGAAGTTTTACAAATAATTTCCTGTCAAAAAGTTTGAAGATATATTCACTTGTTAAAATGAGCAACTCAAAGAATTCTCACCAGGATGCTGCCTTAAAGAAGGAACTACAACAGATGGCATCTACCCTGCAGGAGTTGTCTTTGAAGATGGATGATTTTAACGAGAACATGGAAAATCTTAAAACGAGCAGTCAAAAACAGGCTGACACCCTCAAGGAAATGCTACAACACCAGACAAGGATAACAGGAATAGAGGTTTATCTAAATGACTTAGAAACCAGACTTAAGAAAGAGGAAACACAGAAAGAACTGCTTCTTAAACAAAACACTTGGTTGGTTAATAAAGTAGATGACTTGGAAAATAGAGAGTGGAGAAATAACATCAGGATTTTCAGATTACCTGAAAACACAAAAGGTGTTAGGTTATTATTTAGGATATTATTTCCTTTTTATCAAGCTGGATCCCTGACTTTTTAAATTTAAAAGAAGGACTTTCCTTTGGCATTGAAAGGGCACACAGAGCTCTTGGGAAACCTGCCACTAACTAAAACTCTCCTCCTAGGTCAATAATTACCAAATTTTGTTCATACTTGGACAAGAAACTGATTTTAAGATCTGTTTAGAGGAAGGCACCTCTAAAATATAAACAGAGCCTGATAAGATTTGATAATGACTATTCATCTAGAATAATGGAACAAAGGAAAAAAGTGTGGCCAATGATAAAGTTTCTGAAACAAAATAACATCAAGGCACAACTTGCATATCCAGCTAAGATAAGAATACTGTATGCCAATGAGATGAGGACTTTTATTGACTTAGAGGAAGCCTCTTCATTTATTAAAACTAATAATGTGATTACTTTGCCAGAAGATATAGACTGGATGTCACCTTCTCTCAAGAGAACAAATGAAACAAATGTCTGGACAGATGTCAAAAAGAAGAAGCAAAAGACTGATACTGTTACAGCCAAATCTCTCAAAGCATCTACTATGATATGAATTGTTTTAACATTACTTTAAAGAACCAGTTTTACTGCTTGAAATTTTAAAACAAAGGTAACTTTATCTATATATTTTTAAAATAGATGACACATGAGAGTTTTCACATTACTTCAAGTATGTAAAACAGGGTACTTTTCTTTCACAGAAGGAGGGTTGTATGGTACATAAAACATTTATACTGTAAATCAACATACATAGTATATGTGTATTTTCTCTTAATTTTCTATTTTCTTTCTCTCTTCTCTCTTTTCTCATTATTTATTTTAACTGTATCTTGTCTCCCTTTCTAAATTCTCTCCTATTTACTATACTAATATAGTCTGTATATATTTAATAACTCACTATCTATACATATATAAATAATAATTTAAAATAATCTAGTTTTAAGGTAGACTAATTGGAATAGTGAACTTAATTTATTGTTATTACAATATTTATTAGATTAATCATAGTCACTGTTATACTTATTGGGATTGGGGACATGTTCGTGATTAACTCTGAAATGTTCCATTCATGTACATATGTCCTTTGAATTATTTCCTTTTAGTATTAACAAATACATAAAAAAGGAGGGAAAATGCACTGTTGGTTAAGAGAAGTGAAACTTTCTTCACATTCTATTTGCATTGCCATAGCAACAGTAAACAATTGCCGCAGGTTCTAAGGACAATGTGAATCTGTGAAGTGCATTTAGCCTCACAGATAAATAATAAGAAAAAGTAATGTTGTTTAGTTATTAAAATGAAAAACAACCTAAACAAGGTAAAATAACTACATAATAGGATTATTTGTAAATATTTTATGATTTATCCTCATAGGATTACATATTCCGGAAACACAACTGAAATGTTCCCAAACTACATGTGCACTGAAATGTAGCTGCTTGATTAAAAAGTATTATTCAATTTAATGGGCTGATATCACAAGCTGTCTGCACTGTAATAGTTACATTTTATATGTTACTTGAAGTTGTCAGTCTCTAGAGCATATGAAAAGATACATATTACTTTTTGCAACATGTTATCTTTGCAGTTACCTCACACTCTGTACTAACTCACTTGGTAACTGATAGCTATTCACTTAAAATATCAGTTTAAATATTAAATGTGCCCTTGAAATGCTACTGACATTTTGCAAAATATAATCTGAACTGTAAAATGAATGACTTGAAAGAAGTGAAGTAATGCATAGATTTCAAAGACAGTTCCTGACACTACAATAAAAGTAAAAATATATATTCACACAGAAGTATTGATATGTTTTAGTCTTCCAGTTAATAGCTTACTGTCAACATTTGATATCAGAAAGTTTGAAGAGCTAGGAAATTACTATTCTTTGTCTTTATAATGATTATTAGACAGATGTTAGACTCTGCTTAGTTTAATGAATTGTGACATATGTTTATGAGGAAAAGTGGACTCAGTTACTCACATTGGACTACACATTCCTGGAAACTCAACTGAAATGTCCCCAAATTACTTGTGAATTTAAATACAGCTGCCTGATTAATAAGCATAATGTACTTTAACAACCTGAATCCATAAGCTATCTGCTATACATATGCTACATTATATATGTCACTTGCATATGACAGTCTCTAGCGCACACGAAAAAATACATATTATTTTTGCAAAATGCTATATTTGCACTAATCTTACATTCTAAACTAACTCAATTGGCAACTGACAAGTTATTTATTTGAAAAATCAGTCTAAATATTAATTGTGCCCTTGAAATATTGTTGCTGCTTTGACAAAACAAAAACCTGGATTGAAAAAGGAATGATCTGAAGAAGTGAAATATTGTACAGATTTCAAAGATAGCTATTGACACTACAATATAAGTAGAAATGTATACATGCAAGGAAAAATTGAAATGCTTTATACTTTTAGTTAAAATACCTTATTGTTAACGTTTTGCTTTATCAGAAAATTTAAAGAACTAGGAAATTATTTCTAATTTGTCTTTATAATGTTTACTAAAGTGATGTTAGTCACTGACTTGTTTAATGGATTGCGAGTCGTACAAGATGGACTACTGAATGTTATTTCTTTTTACCTATGTTTTCTGAATTTCTTTTATTAGCACTGATTTAAAACTAGGGAAAGAAAGGGAAGGGAAATCTTTGTTTTTGGTCAAGGGAAGAGAGGCTTAAGAGTATTCTAACTGCCCCGAGAACTCTCTAAGATGCTCTAAATACTATTTGATTAATACTTACCTAAGGTAAGTCTTGATTACCATATAGGTACCTTCACATTCATTCTAGACCTGATGTGATTACCCATTCTAGAAGCAGGAGGTGCCCTATGCAGGATGGGAATTGTCAGGGTGATAGTTCATTCTTAGACTGCTTTGTAAATCTATAAATATGTAAAAGCACTGCACACTAGAATGTAGAGCGCCTCTACTCTGAGTCAGGATACCACTGATAATCCATGTCTTTTCATAAGTGTAAGTTGAAGTTGGTGAGCTGAAGAGTGGGAAAGCAAAGGAAGACAGTACTCCTACATAAATGCATATTTCATTGGTAATCACTCATTGTCTCATGTAGAATCCTTTTAGTCAAATCATTTTAGTAATAATATATTTGTTGTTGGCTTATTTAGTGTATGCTTCTCTGTTGCATTTAATTTATCCAAAATGACATATCTGACATGTTTGGGATCTCTTAAGGGTAACTAAATATTGGGTATTTTCTAAGTCAACATAATAATTGTTTATACTGCTAACATTCCATCCTGATATATAAAATACTATAGAACAATAATACAATAATGTAGAATTTCATATCTCTTTTAAGAAAAATTTCCATATAATAATTTAACATATGGAGCTCAGTTGATATTGTTGGTTAAAGGTATGACTGATAATCCAATTGATCTATCTTTATCTATTGTATTAGGAATGACTTTCATTTCATGTTTAATGGGAAATTCATATTTACTTGTATCTGATACTTTAGAATTAATGTTTTATAGAAGCACCTTTTTAAAGCCTGACCAGAATTTTACCCTACTTATATTTAAAGAAGAAAGAACTTTAAATTACACTCCCAAGTTTACACACATAAAAATAACATCCAATGTTATCAGAGAATATGGTATACCTACTATAATCAAAATAATAAAAAAGAAGCAAAATGTTTCTTCCAACAATAACATGAAATGGATTTAACATTCTTATCATTAAATATTAATGGCTTAAATAATGCAAATAAAAGATCAAACTTACTAAAATATTTAAATCTAAATAAGGCACAAGTAGTATTTCTCCAGGAAATGCATTTTAAGACTAAAGATAGCTTTATTTGGTACCCTAAGGACCATACAGTCTTAGCTCAATCCTTCTATAGAACAAAGACAAAAGGCGTATCAATTCTTTGGAAGAAAAACATAATCACTCCAAAAGTTATTTATAAATATGAAGACAAAGAAGGTCTACTAGTATTTGTTATAATTAAATTTAATAACAGAATGTGGACCTTAGCTAATCTATATTGGTTCCCAGGAACTGGAGCAGGAGCAGTTAAAAAACACCTAGATTTTATTTCCAAGAATTATAAAGGAAATCTTATACTGGGAGGAGACTTTAATTGTACCTTAGAAGATTCTGAAACCACCAAGAAGTCTTTTTACATAGCAACTATTTCAAAATCCTTAAAAAAATGGATTGATTCATTTCATTTAATTGACACTTTTAAAGTAAAAGATGATAAATCCTTATCATTTTCCCATAAGGACCACAGATTTGGAACACAAACCAGAATAGACAAATTATTCGTAGTTCAAGATTTACAAACAAAAATCCTCAACTTCTCAATAGTTACATGCCCCTTCTCAGATCATGACTCTCTGATAATAAAGCTCCAAATAGAGTTTAAACTTTGAATCCTCTCAACTAGAATTCCATCATATATCACGAAAATTAAAGAATTCAGACCCTGGATGTTGTCAGAACTACAATTATTTCTTGAAATGAATAATGCAACAGAAAACAGTAGAGTCATGGTTTGAGACTCATTAAAAGCATATTTATTTGGCAAGACCCTTAGCTGGTACAAAACCAAAGTTAGAGAGTGGGAATCTGAATCATTAGACTTGCAAACCAGACTCTTGACAGCAAAATCTAAAAAAAAAAAAAAAATCAGAATTGTCCAGAAGTCAAAAAAGAACTAGAGGAATTAAATAAAAAATATAGTGAAATTCTAACACACAAAAACTTGTCTAGCCTTAGAAAAATTAAAAATAAACTCAGCCACCTCACCCAAATATCTACATAACTGATCTACAAGAATTAAAATGCAATCTAAAGCAAATAACATTAGTAGTGTATATTATGAAAAGAAAGAGAAAAAAGTGTCAGATATAGGAAACATCCTTGAAGCATTTTGGTTCCATTATTCAAAAAAGAAGATTTAGATACCAACCAAATAAACTTAGATACAAACCTTATCAATATAAAAAAAATTCTCAAAAACTTAAAACTAGACCTACAAAAAACTATATCCTACAAAGAAATTGTTGATAAGATAAAAGAAAGTAAATCTAACAAAGCTCCAGAGATGGTATAATTATGGAAATTTACAAACTCCTCCCTTCAACAGTAATCCCCCTTTCTAGAAGTCCAGTCAGAAGCAAAAATACCACCCTCATGGAAATATTCTCTCATAACATCAATTCTAAAAGTTAATAAACCATCAGACCTTTGTACCTCATACAGACCTATATCATTACTGAATAATGATTACAGAATATTCATGTCAATATTAGCTAACAGAATGAAAATCCCACTTTCAAAGACAATTAATAATGATCAAACTGGATTTTTATATAACAGGCACACACATGATAATATTAAAAGGATACTTACTCTTATAGATTATGTGAATAAAGAAGATAGAGGAACACTTGTAATTGGATTAGACATAGAAAAAGCCTTTGATTCCCTCAACTGGGAATATCTATTTAAAACTTTAGCATTATTTGAATTTCTTCCTCCCTTCATCTTATTACTAAAAAACATATATATTAATAACTTAACCTACATTAAATTAAGTTCTTTCACCTCAGAATCTATCTATATAACAAAAGGTACTAGACAAGGATGCCCCCATTTCTCCCATTTTATTTGCTTTTGCCATAGAAATACTTGCAGAAATAATATGCAATAATCCAAGAATAAAAGGAATAGAAGTCTATGACCAGTACATTTCTAAAATAATGCTTTTTGCTGATTATATTTTATTAACCCTATCAAACTCTAGAGAGTCATTAGGGGAGCTAGAAGAAGTAATGGAGAAATTTTATAAGATTTCAGGTCTACACTTTAATAGATCAAAATCAAAATTTAAATTTTTAAATAAGAAAAAAGAACTACAAGTTACAGATAAATGCATCATAGGAAAACAAGAACTTACGCTAAATTATTTAGGAATAGTTATACAAAAATATAAATGAAAAAATATTAATAAATTATAAAAACATTATTGAAACAATAATATATATATAGAAAAGTGGAACAAAATTATATTAACTTTTGAAGACAGATTGCAATTAATATAAATGGTCTTATTGCCAAAAATACTATATGTAGCATTAGCAATACAGTTAATTCCTGAAAGATGCATTCTTAATGAAATAAACTCATGTTTAATAAAATTTTTATGGTATCCCAAAAAGAATAGAGTTGCTCTAACTCATCACATTAGACCCTGGAGGCAAGGAGGATTGAACTTTCCAGAAATAGAAACATATATAAAAGCATCTGTGCTTAAAGCTACAATAGACTGGATAAACCCAAATTATTTTGCCAACTGGAAAGAATTAACAATGGCTATATTAACAAATGAATTTAATTTGTTAAAAAAAAATTAATAGTAGACAAATCAAACAAACCCTGGTACATACTATGCATAAGTATACAATATAATATAACAAAACATTCTAAAACAACACTGATTAATCATTACATCAATTCCTTTAGGAAACTTATCAGTGCAAACATAGATCTAAAACTTTGGTTTGACCTTTTAACCCCATTTACCATCACTAAGAACATTCCTCACAAAATATATAGGGAAACAATAACCTCCTGGGAACAAAATGGATTCTTATGCTGGGTTCAATGTGTAAATAAATTAAATGTTTTAGATATACATATGATAAAAACTGCTTACAATATTCCAACACAGGACTTGTTAACCTTACAAAGCATTCTAATGTACACTCAAGATTTATGCAGATTAATTAATAATTCCTCATTTAAAGATATTCCAAATCTAATACATTTTCTGTATGAATTTATATATAATAGTTGTGAAAAGAAAAATTCCATTTCAACTCTAGATAAAGAGTTAATAACGTATAAAACAATTCCCAAACCATCATACTGGCAGTTCTTAACAAAAGGTCAGTCATTGCAGTTAACAGAAGAAATTAAAACTAACATCTTACTATCAGTTAATTACACCTCTAACACACTGTACTGGAAAATATTTACCTGGAAATACTTAGAGCATTTTTAACACAGAATTAAAAAAAATCAGTACTACTACAAATGTTTTTTTGCTGGAGGTGTGAAAAGTCAAATAAAGCAGACTGGATTCATATTTTTTATTAATGTAATAACATTAAATCATATTGGAATGGAATCAATAATTTTTATAAAGCTTTATTTAAAGAATCCTTTACCTTAACTAAAGTATTGATAATTCTAAATGTAAATGAAGGTCCCTACCTGAATAAGACAAATATGTATTTGTTATGGACAATACTTGCTATATCTAGGAAATGCGTAACCAGTAGGTGGAATTCAAATACACCCCCAACCTTGGAAGAATTCTACACTTTACTGAAGACAACTGCATTGATGGAAATAAAAATCAAAGAAGTACGAATCTATCCCAGGCCATTGGTAAATAATCCTTGGAATAAAGTTATATCTTTGTTGGACACTCTGCAATAATCACTATTGTATCTCTGATAACTGATCTGTTAATTCTATATTTAATAACATACAGTTTATATAATTGAAAGTCAGGCTATTGTAAATATTGTATATAATTGTTTAAAATTATATTTAAAAATATTATGTAAATGTTATTTTAATTGAAAATAAAAAAAAATTTGGGAAAACAAAAATTTGCGTATTTTGTACTTTTCCCTTACATTTATCTGTGTATCTTCTAAGTTTTTCCACCTGTGCTGAAATTTTTAGTTTGTTATTTGTGACAGTGCATGATAGATCCTGGTCTGTTCTAATAATGTGCATTGCTTTAATCACATCTATTTTTCTTCTTATTTTTTTTTATCTATTCCCTCTTCTATAATCTTCTAACAGTGACACTTCTTATGTTAATTGCTTTATAGTTTTCTCTATTTGACACTTCCTTGATGGTATTCAATTTCTCCCCTTCCTTTCCCTCACTACCCTGTGATCTTGTAGTAGAACTTATCAGTTATTAATTTAGCAGCACAGTAATATATCCTGTTTATTTCTATTATATCACATGGATCTCTATGGACAGTCCTAATTACTGCATTCATTTGTTTTATCAGTCTTCTTACTTTTTGGGCTGTCATGGCTGTGAAAGCAGTCTCTGGTATATGTTGATACTGTGTGTATTATACTTATATCACAGTTGGAGTCAATGATTCTCCACAAGCTGTTGTCCTTCAGGTAGCTCTTTGTACACAGCATGTGTATACCATCTGTGATATCCATCGCTTGAATAAGGGGCAGGCAAGGGTCTAGCAGACACCCCTCATGTACTCTCCTGATAACTGCACCTGAAATATATGTCACATCACACATTTCAACATGGTGAGATGTCACGTATGTTATACGCTGGTTTAACCTTTTGGTGATATAGCTATTTATAACCATATGTGACACTGTTGATCGAATACCACAGTCTGACGTTTTGTCAAATGACTTCACCTGATTAAGTTCTACAAGATGATACTGTTGTCATCATGCATGTCTTTGATGACCTCTTTGAGGACATCTATCAGATATAACAGACCTGATGTAGCAGTAACAACTCACACTAGCCTAGTACCTACCTTTGAACCTATAGGAAATTCACCCCGGGGATAACATATGTGGCTCTGCTCGACAGGGACACAGGAAAATAATTTTCTTGGGTGGCAAAAGCCAGGGTACCTTTTTGGCTAGGCTTATATAGCCCCTGGGGCCAATAGCCTAGTACCTACTTATAAACATATGAACACAGGTCTGTTGCATACACCTGGAATATTACTAGTATAAATGTAGAAGAGGTCCATTATGACATGTTGGTGTACATTCACAGTCAGGGAGAGTCAGGATGTCTTTATACATGCATGCATCAGGTGCTGTCCTTCCAATGCAGGTGAATACAAATTGATGTACACCCTTGTATGGGAAAATAGGCTATGTGGAAGGTGTGTTGAGCTGTGTATTCCACTGTATCAGGAAGGTGTATGTGCTGGGTCATGCCATAGGTGATCTGTGATGTTGACACAGCACATTGATTCCATGTGATAGGCCTGGAGGAAGGCAAGACAGTGCATACTGCCTATTGTGATCTTGCATGTGGTTTTGACATAATCACACATGCAGGTATCATTGAGAAAACCCCCAAACTGGGGATTAACCTTACATCAGTTGATGGGTAAACAATCGGCTCACTGACAGAACACATCATGTGATAGTTGGTGAATCAACCTGTACCATTAGAGCTGTCACCACTGGCAAACCCCAGGGATCTGTGCTTGGTCCTTCACTGTTTTAACTGTATTTCTCAACAGTTTAGGCTAAGGTATAAGGCCTTTGGCTTACCAAGCTTTCTGATTCTTGCATATTGTGTGCAATCATTCAGTCCACTGATGGTGATAACATAGTACAGGAGGAGCTAACACACACAACTGAATGGTGACAAAGGCACATGATCTACAAATAAATGCAGGAATGTGTGTTTGTAATGTCCATCTGAAAAGTGGGGTTTCATATTAATCACAGCATTGACAATAGTCTTGCTATGCAGAAACCCAGTGATGCAAGTATTGGGAACACACTTAGATAGCAATCTGAACTTTGACCACCAAGTGTTCACACTGCTATAGAATGCCTATGGTGTGCACATCATAAGTCAGGCCATCATATTATCATCTTAGGACTGTATGACAGCACTGTAGTCAATCCTCAATAAAGAACTAATAGAGTTAATGCTCTTCTTTTACATGTACCTCACCAGACACATGTAGCAGCTGGAGAGACCATAGGCTTTTCTCAGCAAGATAACACAGGGCCTACACACCATGCCATGATGTATGTGGATAGATTAAAAGCCATGTCACTGTAAAACTTATTGTATATGATGATATGACCTCTGCCTGGCCTGTAGGCCAATCTCTTGTCCTGCCCTGGTGGAAATACTGCATATCCAAAACTGCAATATAGATGATGACATCAGTAGTGTTTGTTGGGGACAAGATAACAGTGTTCCACATGCTAAAGCAATATGCTGGCTCTATTGTAAAGCATCAGTTCCCACATACACACCCAGGTGATTGCAGTGAGAATAGAACTCCTACCTATCTAGCTATACAGTTACAGAACACAGTATTTTACAAAAGTGCCACAGCTCAAGTCTGCTTTGGAGTGTGTCAGACAACACTTTATACCATTGTGACACCAGCAGTGTCTGGTGAAGAAAATATGGTAATAACAGTGTCCCACATGCTGGTGTAAAATGCTCTCTGTAATGTCAAGCAATAGCTGACACACACAGAGATGATTGCAGTGGGAATACAACCCCTACCTATCTAAGTACACTGGCTACAGAACACAGTACTTAACACAAGCACCACAGCTCAAGTCTGATTTACACAATAGTGCAGGTGAACTTATAGGAGATGACATTAGCAGACCATGTGAGAGAAAAAGGGTTGGGAGACCTGTATGCAATGGATCTTTTTGCATGAGCAAGTATCAAAATACTGGCAATCAATGTAATTGGAGAAATAACTGTAGGGTGCACTTGTCTGCTCTGTTGTCTAGATACACACAAACACACAGTCAACTGCAGTGAGAGCAGAACTCCTACCTATCTAAAAACACCGATTGCAGAGCACATTATGGTCCACAAGCACCGCAGTGCAAGTCTGACTTATACAAGAGTGCAGGTGTACTTATCGTAGATGACATCAGCAGGCCATGTGGTTGAGAAAAGGTCGTGAGGCCTGCATAGGCACATAACTTCATAGGTTCGTATGAGGCTGTTAGCCTAATACCACTAGGGTTTTAAAAGCCTAGCTGTATAAAAATACAAGTACCATTATTGAGCATAATTGGATGGTCATTTTTAGCAGAGCATGTTTGTGAGCAACACCAACTGGATCTGTCCATGAGGGACAAAGGTGCCAGCTCAGAGGTGACTTTACAATCACTCAAACAGTAGTTAAGGTTGCACTTGAACAGGGTGATTGAGGAGCACTGCTTCACATGCAGTGGGATCTATTACAGAGGAATTTGAATTGTTGTAGGATATAGCTGTCTCCCCAGCATGTTATGTTTATTTCCCAGGCTAGGTTGAGAACCCTGGAGCAAGTTATACTTGTCCCATTTGAATTGCAGAAGCCCATTGTTTCCAGAAGGCCAGGGTCTGAGGCTGTTGTGCAGGGCAGTCATAGGACTCCTCTCAACAGCCAGCATAATACTGAGTACAGTGACAGGTATGTCAGTCTTTCCATGTATGTCATTTTTGGAGGCCTGGGAGTCTACTTGGCTAAACCCTTGTGTTCCCTGCAATTGCTGCAGGTGTGTGGTGAGGTACAAGACAGATGTAAGCATTGTACTCCATTATTGGTGTGATAAGGATAGAGTACAGCAGAAGTATGACTACCCTGGTCTTGGATGTGATGTGCATATGTATAATCTGTGCAATGCAGATTGTGTGTGTCACCACTATGGGTATATAATGATGAAAGTCTAGATTGCTTTCAACATGTGTTCCCAAGTCTCACCACACTATGTTTGAGCTTATGGAGGTGTTATGTATATCATAATTAGCAGGGGTACTTCATTGTCAAAGGTGCCAAAAAGTCATTGTATGGTCAAAGTTCAGTCTGTGAGTTTGTCACCAATCATCAGTCTATGTTAACCCTTACTGTAATATGTTACTACCATTGAGGGACTCGATATAAGTTCACCCAGTTAACAATCATCTGCAAACTTGATAAACCACAGGTCATCTACTGTTGCATATGCTTCAGGGAAGTATTTCCAAACAGCTGATGGCTCAGAACAGACCCTTGTGGTATTCCACTGGTGTGTGGGGTAGTGGTGGAGGTGCAATACTCAACTCTGAGAGTGTGTGTTCTGTCATTGATCCAGTTGACTATCCATCTAGTACTTGAGTTGACTCATGTTGTGTTTGTCAAGGATAGATCTTGTCTATTGAACCTTGTGGACTTTGATACTGACCCTAAAGACTTGGATAACAGATAACAGGGCAGGGTCTATATTAGATAATTGAACTTTCAAAAGTTTGACTGTCATATGGTCGATGCCATACAAGTTCAAACATCTAATAAAAAAAGTAAACTGCACACATAACCTACCTGAACTTTTTAAGCAGGTGACAAGCCCTCATGTACCGCCCACACCCTTGCTCTTTAAATATACCAACTCCAAGATCGCACTACAGTGTAGAAAAGGGAAATCTTTCCATTCCACTCTGTACAGAGATCTCTCTGTTAAAACATACAAACTTTCAAAAATTTGATCATATGGTGTTGACCATATGACACTCGAACTTTTGAAAATTCGATTATTTAATATAGACCCACAAGACATACCACCTATGTTCAATTATCCAAGGCCTTTGACAATATCCCCCATTCATGTCTCATAGTGAAAATACAGTATTAGCTGAATAGCCGACTGGCTGACCAACAGAACACAAACTCTCAAAGTTGGGACTGCGTTCCCCCACTAGCCACTTACCAGTGAAGGACACCAAGAATCTGTGCTGGGCCATCAGCTGTGTGGAAACTACTTCCCTGAAGCACAGGCAATGGTAGATGATCTGTGGTTTATAGCATTTGCAGATGACTGTTAATTAGACACATTCATATAGATTCCACCAAGGATGGTAACAGAGACAAATGACTGGTGCCAAATTCACAGACTGAACACTACAGAAAACAATGCCTCATTGTCCCATTTGCAATGAAGTACTCTAGCTAATTATGATATACCTAGCACCACTCTCAGCTCAGACATAGTTTTGTGAGACTTATGAGCACAAGTTCATAATAACACTTTCATCACGATGTGTCCATAGCAGTGAGACACACATTCTGCACTGCACACCTCATAATATGGACATCACATCTAAGACCAGGGAGGTCATAATTCTGCTGCACATTACCCTTATCAGACCACTAATTGAGTACAAGGCTTCCTTATGTCTGTACCTCACCAGACAACTGCAGCAATTGGAGAAAAATAAAGCCTTGTGACTGGGAGAATGCAGGCTCCCCAAACATCACATACATGGAAAGACTACAAGACCTGTCACTGTACTCGACTTCCTGCAAGCTATTGAGAGGTGACCTATGCCTGACCTACAGAGAAGACTCAGACCCTGCCCTACTGGAACTGCTGGATATCTGAAAATCAAATGGGACAGGAATAACTTGGGCCAGGGTTCTCAACCTAGTCTGTGATAAAAACAGAACATGCAGGGGAGACAGATATATCCCCCAGCAACTCACACTCTTCTGTTATGGGCTCCTACTGCATGTGAAGCAGTGCTCCTCAATGACCCTGTATAAGTACAACCTTCACTACTGGTTGGGTGATTGTAAAGTCACCTCTGGGCTGGCACCTATGATCTCAGAGACAGACCCAGTTGATGCTGCTCCCAAAATCACTCTGCTAACTATGACCATCTAAATATGCTTAATAAGGGTACCTGTGTGTTTGCAAATCTAGGCTTCTATTGCCTCATGCATACTGACAACCATGTACTCATAAAATTTACAAATACAATATGTGAGATATGTAACTATACAATGAATCTAGAATAAATGCTCTTTCTCTTATGTAACAACAAACCAGATATCATACAGGCTGTTAACACACATGCATCACCTCCTCAACAGACCAAATGTAGAACACATAACCCCATGTGTGTCAGCCATTAAGCCCTTAAGGCAAAACACCTGAAAACCAATGTCTTGGTCATAGGTGAATCCATAGTGAGACACACAGATGCCCCCCTCACCAGGTTGTATAAGGAGAAAGTTACTGTTAGGTGCACACACTCAAGTTTCTCAACAACAAGCTGTTACACCTCAGTCATACTCCATGTTGAAGTTAATGATGTGAGACGTACCTCACTGGACTATATGAAGAGAGATATGACTCTGCTCTCAGATTATCTGTCTTAGACAGGTATATCTGTAGCCCTAAGCAACATTCCACCTTCACCCATGATGATGCCTCAATACAAACAAAATAATTATTGATTTCAACAATTGTTTTAGCTAGGCTTAGCTACTGGTGTCAATTGAGGAGGATCCTGTATTTGTCGGCTTGGGATGATATGGTCGACAGACCATGCTGCTTTGCCAGGGATGGTCTTCATCTGTTACCTTTTGCCTTACTATTACTGTCACAGGTACTTAACTCCCTAATAGTGTTTTTTTTAGGCAATGTCATAAGACCAAAATTCCTGATGTAAAAATATCCTCAAAAGACAAACTCAGAATTATGCTACGTAACACTAGGAATGTAAATCAGAAACTACATTAAATGGAGGCACTACTTATTTGAGAAGCTGCCGATGTTTATGCAGTCATTGTTTATGCTTTAGGACCACAGAGAGTACTCTGGCCATGAAAGACTATTATGTCTTCCACACATTCAGACCACAAAATGAACATGAAAGAAACAAAGGAAGACAAATACACCTCAATACTGGCTAAGCAGGCTGTCTCCGTAGACTTACTCCAAGTCTAACTAACTACAAGAAAGACCCCCCACATCATTGTTAGCTACAGGTCCACCAGCATGAACCATGAAAACCACACAGTGCCTTCCTGTTCCTACTTGAGTCACTCATAATACAGCCAAACACCTTAGACATGGGTGACTTTAACTATCCTTACATCAATTGGCATACATATACAAGCTCAAACATGCTTGCCCTAAGGTTTCTGCACCTTGTAACCATAAACACATTGGAATAGTTATTCCACACCTCCACATGGGGGCTGGAATGTCCTTGACCTATTACTCACCAACATGGGAGATTGCTGAAACACCCCATGTGTGAGAACCTCCCTGGTAAGGTCTGACCATAAACCAGTCACATTAAATGTAGCAATTGTATCTGGCATCCCCTCAGGATCCAAAAGTTTGAAAAGCTTCTCCAAAGCAAACTATAGCCTTTTAAGTGATGGCATACATAGTTTCATACCTTCTGCCACCACTACCAATAAGGACACCTATATGGAGGTGTATACAAATGCCCTGTATAAACACCTTTACAAGTGTGTAGACTTAGCTGTACCAGAATGGATCAAAACTTGCTCATGAAAAAGCAAGCTGCCCTGGTGAACATCTAGCATAAATACATTATACAGCATGAGAAAGAAAGTGATGTCCAAGAATTAGAGGGAACAGTCTCAGCAAAAAAACACCATCCATAGCTTGAACAGGCTAACTGAACCTGAGGATATCACCAACCTGTTAGCATCTGTCTCCAGTAATCGTACCCTGTTACCAGTTCTCTACCTATTATATCCAAAGAACAGGTCATAACAAAACTCACCAAGTGCAAAAACATAGCCTTTGTGGAACCAGATAACATCCTAGGCTGTTTACTAAGCAGTGTAAAACAAGAGTTAATGGAACCACTCTGTATTGTCTTCAACCACAATGCAAGTACTGGCTTTGTCCTGGCAGAGTGGAAAACACAATTGTACTCCCCTTGTACAGAGGGTGTCCCTTAACCAAGCCAGGAAATTATAGAACCATAATCCTGACCAGCCTTGTCTGTAAGGCCATGGAGAGAATCAGCTTGGACCTTCTCAACAAGGACATTGGTAACCTTCAAACTCTTGACCCGACCCTGTTTGACTTTGTTAAGGGCAAATCATGCCTGTTAAACCCAGTGGAATTCTTGGAATTCTTCAAGAGTGTTACCAAAGCTTTGAAGACAAATCAATACATACTACTTATCTTGACTTGGCCATGGGCTTTAACAAAATCCCCCAGTCAGGCATCTGTGAAAAACTCACCCAGCTTGGGATTACCCCATACGTCATTAGACAGGTAGCCAAGTGGCTCACCAACAGAATGCATGTAGTCATAGTTGGGGATTACATCTCTACCAGTGGTGTTCCACAGGGGTCTGTGCTGGGCCTCCTACTGTTTGAAATCTATTTCTCAGAAATTCAGGTGATAACAGATGGTCTGTGGCTCATCAAGATCACTGATGACTGCAAACTGTGTGCAATCATTGAACCCCCAAAAGATGTCAGCATACTTCAGAATGGGCTTACATGCATAAATGATTGCTGCCAAAGACACGGACTTAAACTTAACCCAAAGATGTGCACTGCAAATTAAACTATTAGTAGTATGCCCTTAAGTTCCAACCCAATGGTGACAGAATTGGGAATGCAGGTTGATAGCAGAATCAGCTTTGATCATCAAGAGGCCATAGTAGTAAGGAAGGGCCTTTATGTTGTACACTTCATAAGTAAGGACATAGCATCTAAGACTAAGGATGTTATCAATCCACTGAACTCGTCCCTCATAAGATCAAAAATAGAGTACAATGCTCCCTTTGCATATACGTCATCAAACACCTGCAGCAGCTGAAGAGACCAAAGAGGTTTCTCACCAAGAAAATCCAGGGACATCAACACATGACTTACATGGACAAACCAAAGGCCATGTCGTCTAAGTCTATATTGTATAGACTGCTGAGAGGTGACTTCTGTCTGGCTACAGACCACTCCTGAACCATGCCTTAATGGAAATGCTGAGCCTCCACAAATCAAATGGGCATGGCTCACTCACTGTAGGAACCTTAACCTAGACTGCGACATCAACAGGGGATGCTGGAGAGACAGCTAGGTCTCCCAGAGATTGCCAGCACTATGGAACAAACTCCCGATTCACATGAACCTGAGCTCTTCAATGACTTTATTTAAGTGTAACTTGGGCAAGTAGATGGAAATTGTAAAATTACCCCGGGGGTTTTACCTATGTCACTCTCAGACAGGGGCAACCAGTGTTGATCATGGATTTACAAATATGGACTACATATTTTGGTCTATAAGGGAACAATGGTACAACCTAGCAAGGCTTGAAAAGGCCCTAGAGCTATTGGCCTAGTTACTTCCTATGAACCTATGACCCTAGGGCCATTATGGTAGTAGCCTTTTATGAACCTAGGAAGCTATGAACTGATGCAGACATGCAAACAACTTGTCTCGCACATGTCCTGCTGATGTCATGAACTTATAGTTCAGCTGGAGTCTTACAAAAGTCAGACTTGTACTGTGGTGCTTGCATTAAGTACAATGTTTTGTAGTCTGTGTGCCTAGATAATAGGTAGGAGTCCTATTCTCACTGCCGTCAGGTGTGTGTGTGTGTGTGTGTGTGTGTGTGTGTGTGTGTGTGTGTGTGTGTGTGTGTGTGTGTGTGTGTGTGTGTGTGTGTGTGTGTGTGTGTGTGTGTGTGTGTGTGTGTGTGTGTTGTGGGTTGGGAGGGTGGCCTAATGGTTAAGGTGTTTGCCTTACAAACACAAGGTGCAGGGTTTGAGTCTCACAAGGGGTAATTGGCTAGGCTTACAATGGCTCGCAAGGGCAGTTAGCTTAGTACTAATCTATGAACCTATGAACATTACAGACAGCTTTTTACCACAGCATGTGGAACATTGTTATTACCATATTCGCAACACATACTGCTGATGTCATCAGCTATATCAGATATTTGGATATGCAGTCATCCCAACAGAGCATGATCAGACAATGGCCTGGAGGCCAGGTAGACATCACCTCATTCTGTACCAGACAGATTACAGTGACATGGATTTTAATCTATCTGCATACATCATGGAATGGTTTGCATGCCCTGTGTTATCTTGCTGAGAAGCCCATGTGACTCCAGCTGCTACATGTGTCAGTTGAGGAGCACACAACAGAGAACATTATACTGTATTGCTGTTCTGATGAGGTTTGACTACAGTGCTGTCAAGATTTCAATATGTTGGGCTGACTTATGATGTGCACCATACGTTTGTCTTGGAAAATCTTTAAAAAGAGAAGTTAGAAAGTAATGATACACATTGCACTTTCTGACTTTACAACCCTTACACGAGCATTCACTATAAAGCTGTGAAATGTTGATGCTATCAGCTGTCTAACTTTCCAAGGCCAATATATATCAAAGGTACAATGAGCAGTTCAACAACACAAATGCAGATATACTAAGCACTAAGTTAGCTATGCACCCTGAGGATCAGACACAACATTTGTATCCCTGAATCCAAAAGATAACAAACAGGGATATGGCACAGTTATCAACACTTGTGCAGGGTGTTGTGTGGGGTGCAAGACGTCTATGCTGACAAAAAAGGTCAGTGAGTATGTGTTAGTAAGAAGGAGAAGAAGGCAGACATTGGGATAAAACAACAAATGACAAGTGAGACAAAATGAGTAACTGTTATGTGTATGTCTGCGGGGGTTGTCCAGGTTAAATTGGTGTATGTGTCTGCATGAACACAGCCAAGCTCTGTGTTAGCTCTATGTCTTGGTCTGCCAGACAGGTGTGAGCCATGCATGGCACAAGTGGCAGCTCATTTTTGTCATCCCTGACCACAAGAGTTGCACTGGCATGTCCATGCCCACAGTCAGATGCAGTGCTGCTACCTGACTGTGACCAATATGTGCTGGATGAGATCCCTTCATGGCGATGACCAGGACCATGACCCCAAGACCTGCCACATTTGGGTGTGGACAGCAGATTCACTGATGGAGCAGTGGAACTACTGCCACTATGGGAGGGTGATTGGTCATGGCCACATTGGCTATCAGCAGATGTTGTGGCTGACCTATGCACATGAAGATGTTGTTCCTCTCCCAACAGATGTTCCTTCACAGACACTGCTCATTCCATGACAGACACCTCTCAGTCCATCATAGATACCCCTCATTCCAACATGTCATTTATCTGATCCAGTGAATCGGCAACACGGTGGAGGCATTCATGCATGTCAGACTGTGCCACATCCACAGCCCTGAGCATTTTTCTGGAGCACCTATGGGAATATGTCTGTGCCTCCATGATGGACCTAAACATAAGCTGAGTGACATAGGAAGTGACACCTGCACCAGGTGGGTGATGGACAGCAGCCCCCCTCCTGTGTGGCACCTCACTCACACTTTGGCTATGGACACACTCAACAGGCAGTGAAACCACAGTAGCCACACTTCCCTTATTAATGTCCTCCCCCCTCCACCTGTCCAATATCTTTGGGCTCAATGGACTAGGTAGGTGTAGGCCAGGCCTACTGGCTGTGTCAGATGGAAAAGCAGGGAATGGCTGTATGTCAACCTCTGTTTCACATTCAATGTCTGCATCCTCTGACTGTTCCTCACTTTGGCCACCATCATCATCAGAGTTTGCAGATACAATGACATTTGGTGGCACAGGGCCCACACTCCCACTCTCATTAGCACCTGTAATAAACAACAAGAAACACAGGAATACATTATTACCTGCACTACTATAGTGCAGTATATGGTAACAAACTAACAGTGCTGTCACTATTAGACAGTACAGCAATACACACAACAGGCATGAGATCAATATCACACACTACAATATTTCTTTAAATTGCTCAGCAGTAATGACACAAAAATATTTGGCTTACCATCTGCAGAAGGCCTACTGGACTGTACTCCAGACGGTCCCGGAGGAAGTTAAGCAAGAGGTAAGGGCAACATCATCACAAGTAACAGTAACATGGGGGTAATACTGTTACCCCTGTATATGTGCATTAATGGTACTTTGAACAAGAATGTGGCTGACGACTCCAAACTAAACTTATAACTATAGCAATCTTCAATCCCCCCAACACAAGACATGTTGATACAGAATTAAGTTATTCATTTCAGTTGTTTTATTCAGTTGTTGTGATATCAAAGCATACATGGAAGCTCCTCATGGGATGTGCTTGCTGTCTTGGAAGGTGTGGCTACCACATCCAGACATGCTGTATTGCACTCTCCTGGGAGCTGTCAGGATCTCTCAGATTGGCCAGGAATTCTTCATTGGGGGTTAGTGTGGTTCCGTAGCAGGCCCTGCCCAGGTAACCATTTGGTCACAGACCACTGCAGCTGCTCACCTCCTTGTAGATGTTATCATGTCAGTGGCCCTGTGGCAACCTGTTCATATGTTCTGCCATGGCCACCCATGAAACTGACATCATGAACAATCAACTACCATATTAGCATCCTACAGGCCATATCTCCCCATCTCCTTTCCAGAAGAAAAGCATCATGTTGACGAAACCTATTGACTATGACATGATTTTCAGCATCAATGAAGGGGGGGGGTGTCCATGGATTGACACACTTGAGTAATACTTGTAGGTGTCCTAAAGGTCAACAGAAGTATAATACAAATAAGTATCACATAACTGCAAAATAACTGTTTCCAGATAAAACAGAAAAAGGTAGCCAGTCAGTATTACCCACTGGAGAAACAAAACAGTCTAGAGATGTGAAATACTAACAACAGGCAGGATGCAAAACAAGGAGAGTAATAAGAGCAACATATCCTTGTCTGTGCCTTAACAGCAAGTTGCATTTTCCACCCCCCCCCAAAAGAACAGTCCATTCTTGTTTGTGCCACAACAGTAACTCATCCTTGCTCAGCCACAAAAATAACATGCAAATGACCCATTTTGCTTACAAAACCTCTTTGAAATGCTAAAAGTGGTATCAAAGGACCTGTCACTGACACATTTGTACATATTTATCACACAGCATTCCATTTCCATGTATTGTCAATCATGTGTACCTCTGAAATGGGTTGAAAAACAGGCCCATGCTATCAGCAAACTTCTAACTAATGCATGCAGAAGATAAAAGTGTAAAAACCTTTGTTTCACACTATTTTTAAATGAGTATTACATAACTGTCAGCATTCTCATCAATCAATCTATCTCTGAATCCTATGTTCCACAACTCTCAAATCCCATGTTCCACATGTCTGGAAAAAGTCAATTATAACTCCCTTACATAAAGGTGGCAACACCGGTGATCTCTCAAATTACGAGCCCATCTCTATACTCTCTTCTCTATATAAAATCCTAGAAAAATGTATACATGCACAACTGCTAAATATCTCTCTCCAATAATAACTTACTTGCTCCCACCCAACATGGTTTCCGCACAGCACACAGTACAGCCACAGCCTTACTTTCCTTTACCAACACTATTAACAAAGCTTTGGATGCTGGACTACTAACCTCAGTTATCTTACTAGACCTAAGGATTTTGACACTGTTACACCCTAAGCTACTATTACAACTTGAATCCTTAAATAGTTCCACTTACACACTAGAGTGATTCTCTAATTACCTCTCTGACAGGAAACAATCTGTCAAATGGCAAAGCTCTCAATCCGAATAGCTCATAAACAAAACTGGAGTTCCTCAGGGGTCCATTCTGGGACCACTAATTTTTAATGTATTCAACAATCTCCATAAAGGATCACATCATAGTACTCTCATTCAATATGCTGATGATTCTACAATAATCACTTTTGCTCACAACCTCTTAGATCTCCAAAACTTAACACAAAAAGCCTTCACATCTTTTTAATCCTGTTTAAATAATTCACAGCTTCTACTTAATCCAAAGAAATCAAAACTCTTTAATATTTTCTTCAAAACCTCTAACACAATATTCTAAGATTTTCTCACTAAACAATGCTAAAATTAAACTAGTAAAAACATCAAAACTATTAGGCACCATAATTGATGATAAACTTTCCTTTGAAAATCATATTCACAACAAAGTAAAAAAAACATTTTAAACTTGGTAAACTCTGCAGGCATAAACTATATTTGGATATGCCCACCAAGTCAAAACTAGTCAACAGTCTGCTCCTCCCTTCTCTTCTCTATGGTAGCCCCATTTTCACCAATCTACATGCCTCTTTCAGGAATAAAATACAATCTTGCTACTACAAAACAGCAAAATTTGCTACTAACATGACAACTCGGACCCATCATTGCCATGCCATAAAAACCTTAAACTGATTTGAATTTCCCCACTATTTACAGTATTCCCAACCTATCCTCACTCACAAATTATTATACAACCCTAATTACTGCCCCTCACTTCAGCCTATGCTACAAACATATACTCCAAACTGAAATCTTAGGTCATCAAACAAACATCTCCTAAGCATATCAAAACCCAATAAAAAAGCAGGACAAAGTCTTTATTCTTGCACCATTGCCAAACTTTGGAAGGCTCTGCCTTCCTCTATTACCCAAACAGACTCCATATAGCATTCAAGATCGCACTAAAGTCCCATTACCTCAATAATCAAATGTGTTCCTGCAACCACTCACCTTATCCACCTTAATAAGTTAATCTCACTAGCTCACTAGCTCACTACCATCATAGCCGGCCTTAGGCATAGGCCAACTAGGCAGCCGCCTAGGACGCTGGTCTAGCAGGGGTGCTTTTCCAATATTTATTTGGGGTAAGTAGACCAGGATGGGGGCACCAGGTGGTGTGGTGGGGACGCTGTGGACCCCTTTTGCCTAGGGCATCAGTTGACCTAAGGCTGCTCCTGACTACCATCTAGTCCTTTTCAGCATCCTTCCACCTTTTTCACTACCCCTATGATTTTGTTTTCTTTGCATATTTTCCCACCTCTAGTCACTTCGATCACATTACTAGCTTCATAGAGAACTTATATTTACTGTGTGATTTGTTTTTACTTCATGACTAAAAACATACACTGGAAATGTTTTCAATATGCTATTATGTCCTGTACACATGCTTTTTTTTCTTTTACATCAATGTTGAAACTGGTTCTATACTTTGCTAATACTGTTTATATGACGTTATACAAATTTTTGTAACTGTATTTGGAGCTTTTCTCCCCAGGCCTCCACTGAAAATGGGTCTCTGGCCCAGTGGACTTTCCCAGTTACAAAATGTCAATAAATAAATAAATAAATAAATAAATAAATAAATAAATACATTCCAGCATGTGCAGTATGTAGGTGACAAAATGAGAGCATACCTGCTGAAGTTCAGTACTCCTCTGTACAGATATATCGTGATGGAAAAAGTGTTTTTGCAGTCTACCAAACATATACAACTCTCCTCACCATCAGTCTGGCTAGCTACACATTTGCATTTTTGTAATGGCATAGATTAATGGATTGCATCTGCCTTTGTCTGTGTTTCATAGAACAGTTGAATTGCATGCTAATTAACCAATCCAACATGATGGTGCTATTCAACAAGCTGTAAAGCATCCACATAGACACCATGCTGATTTTTCCTGTGGATGTTAAACTTTTGGAGTACAGGCATGGAAAGTCTACACAGACATAATGTTAGGGGCTGCTTCTGATTTAATCCATTTGTATGTGCTAGAGGCTGAAGCTGATGCTATTGCTGCTGACAATAGGCCTAGGCTGAGAAGGAGAAGAGTTTTCAGGCTACATTTAACTTATCACAACCTACATGATGTGGAAATTGTAGAAAACTACAGGGTGGACAGGGATACCCTACAGGAACTCTGAGACCTCTGCCACCTTCAACTCAGAGCCAGAGCCAACCAAGGGGAAACCATCCCACTGGAAATTAAGGTATGTGTAGCCCTTAGAATATTAGCTACAGGTACCTTTCACAGGCTAACAGGGGACATGCTGGGGGTGTCACAAACATCACCAGCCTGGATCCTCCACTGATTCCGGACATTATGCTCCAACATGCCAGACAGCACATATATTTCCCTGTAGTTCTGAGGAGAGGGCCAGAAATATATATACAACAGTTATACTAGGTAGTACACTACCATGTAGTATTGGGTGCCATAGATTGCACTCATGTAGAAATGAAGGCACCATATGCTTAACAAGATAGGGTATACATTAACACTAAGGGCTATCACTCTATCAACTACAAAGTTGTATGTAATGCCAAGGGCATCATCTTGAACATGTGTGCTGGCAACCCTGGCAGTTACCACAACTTACATATCTGGCATACCTCCCAACTGTACCAGATATTTGTTATGGGGGATATCCTAAAGGAACATCTACTGAGGGATGCAGGATATGCACTGAAACTGTGGCTGATGACACCCATCAGAAATGCACAGTTGCCCATTGAAGAATGCCAGAGGAGGCACACACTCAAAGCAAAAATGTCATAGAGCATGTGTTTAGCCTGCTGAAGTCATGGTTCCGGTACCTAAATTCATCTGGGGGAGTCCTGCAGTACAATCCACTGACATGTACAGAAATCTTCATAGTATATGCTATATGCTACACAACATAATCCTGAGGAAAGAGCTTCATACCCTTCAGAAAATTCATGCTAATAAAAAAAATATGTGCGTGGTCACCACACATGTTAGAAGTGAAACTTCTGTAAGGAAGTGTGAAGGAAAGCACATGGTATTCTAAATGGAGTGGATAACAGCAATAATTAAAATCTGTTCCTATTTTTGAGCCTTTGTTGCCCCTTTATTTTAGGTTTTATCCAGATTTCTTCAGTTGAAAGGTACAGATATCTGCACCTCTTTAGTGTTGTCTCAGTGGTCGATCTCACTCAGTCTCCCCTCTCCCTTTCACACACACACACACACACACACACACACACACACACACACACACACACACACACACACACACACACACACACACACACACACACACACACACACACACACACACACACACACACACACACACACACACACACCTGTGCTTCAGAAAATGCATGCTAATGCAAAACATTTAAAAAATGTTCTTATTTTGAGCCTTTGTCCCCTGTTAAGCTTATCCAGATCCCTTGAGCTACGCATTCCTCTCAATTGTCCAGTTTTTGCTTCAAATTTTTGGTCTGTTCCACATAAAAATGTGTTTTTTGATAAATCACTAGAATGATCTAAAGATTAAAGACATCACTGGGATGATCTATAAATTAAAGTTGCAAAATAATGACATTTATTTGAATTTCAGACTTCATAACCTTTAGAAAATGCGTACAAACACAAATCCTGTTATTCTAGCAACTTTCTATGTTAATAAGAGCAATATTTAAAATGTGTCCTTATTTCTGTGTATTTGTCCCCACATTATGTCATGCTTTGTCTAGATTTCTTCTGCTAAGAGGCTGAGAGGTATGTTTAAAGAGGCTGAGAGGTAAGCAAAGCTGTTAACTACTGCTGCTGCAAACCTGTTGTTCTACCAATTCTCTAAGTTTGTAAGAGCAATATTTAAAAGGTGTCCCTATTTCTGGGCCTTTGTCCCACCATTGTTGATGACTTTGTCCAGATTCCTTGCTCTAAAAACTTGAGAGGTATGTCAGTGTAGACTCCTTTCCATGGCTGATTTCAAAAAGTTTTTGAATACAGAGAGAACACTAGCACGGAGTCTACACGGTTGCTTTCTAGCTTGTTGAATTGCTCTGATGGTATCTCCGGGGTTGATTAGGGTGCTATTCAGCTGCTTATGTAGTGATTAGCATGCCACTGTGTTTAACTACTTTCCACGGGGGTGCGTGCCTCTACACGGCTCTTATTGAATTAAAATTTTCCCTCTGCCATGTGCAGATTGCGCTGTGACTCAAACACAGTGAAAAACCACCATGTAGGCTTTATTGAATCGTGAGGTATATCTTTCAGATCTGCGTTTTTCATTTGAGGTGTTCTATAGTTTGTATGCAGATGGCTTCAAAATTGTGTAAACTGATTGCATGTGTTACAGATAGGGCATGTCTGCAAAATAATTTGACTAAGTTGATCACTTGATCACAGTAGAATAATATGCTGACAGATCAAAAACTAATTTTATGAGATGTGGAAGACATAACTGGAAGGTAGGTTTTTAACTCAGTACACAGTGATTGATTCTGTAGATTCATTTAAGGGCCTGAGTATATTGATAAATCCAGCTTTGAGTTTTTCTAATCATATCACCCAAATGGTCATTGATAGTTATAGAGCTGTAGGTTGTATTAAAAGATTTATAAAGCCTAGGAAATTAGACATTATGAAGTACTTGTTTGATAGTTACATTAGACCCAAACTTGAGTATGGAAACCTTATGAGAAAACAAGCATGAATAAAACGGAAAGGGTACAGCAAAAATATATACAAGAGCATCCAGGGATGTGAAAATTTAACTTATTATGAATGACTAAAATATCTGAACTTGTACAGTGCCTCATACAGATATTTAAGAGGAAATCTTATTCAGGTATATGGGGCATTTAGAGGCAACCGCCTTTAGAAATGTTTGGTGCTATCAAAAAGCACTAGAGAATCATCAGATAACACATGACAAAGATTTTATAGGAATGAGAAGTGTACTAATTGATACTCTGAGAAAGTAGCTGATGCATGGAATATACTACCAAATTACATTAAAGCAAGTACAAGTTTAGATATTTTAAGAACAGCCTGGACACTTATCATGGGAACAACTGTTTTGATATATTGGCAGGCTAGAATGGCATTATAGCCCATGCTTGAAATAGTTGTATGCATGCATGTAATACACTGATCCTATAACATTGAACCTTATAATACTAAAGAAAAAGAAAAAAACTGCCCCTGTGTATCTCTCACAGCCCCTGATAATTTAGCATACCGATTCCAAGATTATGCTACAGTGGGGAAAGGGCAAATTCCTCAATTCCTGCTGTTCTACAGTCCCAAACAGATATTACTGCATGTCAACAGGTGTTATGTGAAAGCCTTACAATCCCTAGGCATGAGGTAGTATTTGTACCATGAACTTACCCAATTGCCTTTTTCCAGTGATAAAATGAGCATATGTATCTTCTGCTGTCTTAATACTACATTTGTAGTTTGCAGGGCTACCTGGTGTTGTGGACATTGGCTGTAGATGACTGTCACTGTTGTAGTGACACCTTGACCTCATGTGGAAAAATGGCTGTGAATGGATGGAAGGATGTATGGATTTTGCAGTTTAATGTGTGGAAATTATATGCTTCATAGTATATTTTAATTTAAATAGTTCCTCCACCTATTTTAACTACTCAACAGCTGTGCATTGTTATAACTTTTTAACTGTCTGGAATTTTTGTCTAAGATATTCAGTGTAGTCATTTGAATGACTCAGACTGTTGCATGTTATCGCACCGTTCATTTTATAAATGTCTAATAGCACTGCATGATATCTGAAATGAGTTCTTGCGGGTGAAGAGGTCCAGATGAGGAGGTAAACATATCAACAGCATAGTGTTTCAGAAACATGGGTACTGATTTCCAGGTAATGCAGCCTCAAAAGTATACACAAGAATACAAGCGGCAGTTCTCCATTCTCGTAATTTAGTAAATTCATTTAGCTGATGATATGCTTGCTGAACCATAAAAGTATTCAAAAGGGTAATCTTCTTGGGTGGCAATTCTCAAGAAATAAAAATGTAAACATAAATGCTTCCCCCCTATCATTTTTCTTAGGTTGGGATAGCTGATATTATCTTAGTTGCATTCATTTAATTTGGCTTCTGTGGTAATGTTTGTGTGTGCTTCATTGCATTTTAATATGATTTCATATTCAGATAGTATTTTATTTTTATGCACTGTATTTACAGATTTGTCTCCTAGGTCAAACAATGTCTCACAGATTATTTCTACTACATTTGTGCACATGTGTAGTAGTTGTAATGGGTTGCACTGAAAAACATCTAACAACTACAAGCTGAAATATGGTACTGTGGATATTACTTGTGTATTTATTCATTCATTTGTTTGATTATTATCTGACATCAGACTTATGCACAGTTAGTAAATTGGCTGCAATAAGTTGTTAGTAAGTTGGCTTTATGCCTCACAACAGGGTTATGATAGTGAGGAAAAGAGTGTATTCAGACAGTAGTTGCAAGACCTACTAGATAAAGTAGGACAACATGAATTGGTGTTGATTATGGTTGACTTGAATGCACATATCTGGACAGACAGAACAGGATATGAGGACTTTCTGGGTCCACATGGGTGGGGCAACAGGAATAAAGAAGGAGAAGCCATTCTAGACTTCTGTCTGGCAAATGGCTTGATAGTAGCCAACACATGGTTCAGAAAGAGAGACAGTCACAAGATCACATACAAGAGTAGCCAACATGCAACTCAGGTAGACTTCTTCCTAGTAAGGAAAAGACACTGGGGTAGAATCCATGATTGCAAAGTCATCCCCAGTGAAACAGTCATCCCACAGCATAAACCACTAGTTTCCACAATCAGCTGCAAGCAGTGGTCAGAGAAGGCTCTAAGGTCAACAGAGACCAGGCGGAAGACCTGGAAGTTGACTGGAGAAAAGTACAACAGTTCAATGAATTACTCAGGGCTCTAGCACCCCAAGAAGAGAAGGGAATATGTGGAGTTGAACAAGAATGGCAGAGCCTAAAAACAGCATGTGTTAGGACTACAGAAAAGTTATGTGGCCGAGCCAGGTATGGAAATATGGTGCCTAAGGAAACCTTGTTGTGGAATGCAGAAGTCCAGGAAATCATCAAAAGAAAGAAGGAGTACAGGAAGAAGTGGAAGATAGAAAAGACTGACCAGGCTAGGAAGGACTACTGGTTGGTTACCAAAGAAGCTAAGAAAGAGGTTGAGCAGCAAAGAATAGGGCATTGGAGGCATTCTGCCAACTTCTGGAAAGTGACTCAGTAAGTGGCACAAAGAAATTATATCAGGTTGCAAGGCAAAGACAAAAAGATAAAGAAGATAGTCAAACACCCTTCATAAGAGATGCCAGCAACAACCTGCTCACCAGTCCACAGGACATCAAAGGCAGATGGAAGGAGTATTTCCAGCAGCTTCTGAATGAAGAAAACCCAACAGAAGCTGTACTGCCCAAGAAACAGCCTATGATGTGAGAAGAAGAGGAGTCCACCCAAGAAGAAGTAAGAACAGCACTAAGGAAGATGAAGTCAGGGAAAGCAGCAGGCTCAGATGAGAACACAGCAGATATGATAAAGATGCTGGGTGAGATAGGGGAGAAATGGCTCCTGAGGGTACTAATTGCAGTGTGAAGAAAAAGGCATATCCCAGATGACTGGAGAATAAGCATACTCATGCCAGTGTCCGAACAAAGGGGACATCCACAACTGTGGGCAGTATAGAGGCATCAAACTTCTATCACTTTGCATGAAAGTTCTGGACAGGGTGATTGATAAACTGATATGCAGAGTAGTAGAATGTAAGATGGGACATGAGCAGTTTGGATTCAGATCAGGATGCAGCACAATTGACCCGATGTTTGCAGTGAGACAGATACCTGAGAAGAAGCTAGAGATGAGGACAGAGTGCAACTGGGGATTCCTAGACTTGGAGAAAGCATATGACAAGGTCCCAAGAAAGCTGATCTGGGCAGTACTGCAGTGGTTTGAAGTCCCAGAAACATTGGTAGAATTAGTGCAGGCTATGTACAAGGACCCAGTGACTCAAGTACAAACAATGTTTAGCCTCACAGAGGGATTCCCAGTGGGAGTGGGTGTACACCAGGGTTCAGCTCTGAGCTCACTGCTGTTCATACTGGTGATGGACTACATTAGCCAAACAGGTCAGAGGGGACAGATCAACAAAGTTGCTGTATGTAGACAATGTGGCATTACAGGCTGACTGAGCTAGAACTTCAGCAAAGGATAGGACAATGGAATGCAAAACTGAAAGCACATGGGATGAAACTAAGCACAGATAAGACAGTGGTAATGGCAGCAAATTGGGGAAATCAGAAGAAGCTGAGAGTAGAGATAGAAGGGAAGATAGTGGAACAGGTAAACAGCTTCAAGTATCTGGGAGGGGTGGTTGAGGAGAAGGGTAGTCTGAATGAAAAGGTCAAAGCTAGAATCAGAGGGGCTGCAGCCAACTGGCATAGACTGTCAGGTGTAGTCTATGACAGAAGAATGCCACAGAAGCTGAAAAATAAGGTGTACACGACAGTAGTATGACCACTACTACTGTATGGTACAGAAACCTGGGCAGTAAAGGCAGAACAATTAAAGAAGCTAGTGGTGATGGAAATGAAATGCCTGAGAAGGGTGGTAGTTTGCACACTGTGGGACAGACAAAGAAATTAGGACATAAGAGCAGAAGCCAAAGTAGCTCCAATGGCAGAAAATATCAAAGAGAACAGATTATGGTGGTTTGGACAAGTACAGAAAAGCAGAAGACAATCTGGTGAGGAAGATTTGGGACAGACAGGAAGAAGGTAAGAGGAAGCGAGGATATCCAGCAAAGAGGTGGATGGATTTTGTGAAAGAAGATCTGTGATAGTCAGGCATGAGTGTTGAAGAAGGCAGGAGTGTGGCACTGAATCAAGAGAGTTGGCGACACCTAACATGATACCGTGACCCCATAGAGAAAAAAATGAGAAAAAGAGGACTGATGATGATGATGATGAGTAAATTGGCTGTAACTGGTGGGCATACATGCATATTTGTGTGTGTGTATGTGTGTGTGTGTGTGTGTGTGTGTGTGTGTGTGTGTGTGTGTGTGTGTGTGTGTGTGCGCGTGTGTGTACTAGATTGCATAAGCATCTGACAAAAAATGCACTGAAAGATATTACAGTGGTTATTAAGTATGTATTATTTCATCTGATTACTGTCTAGTGCTGGTTTCCTTGCTGTATCTTCTTATTATGTTGTTGACAATGTGTTCCGTTGTTTGTAATGCTGCAATTTTAAATGTTACCACATATTTTGCTGCTGTATCTTATTGATTACCTCCCATAGCACCAATTCAGTATTGCTGTGTTAATGATAGCATGTTAGAAAATATATATTGGTCTCTGCAGTCAGTTCATTGCATTCTTTTAGAATCAGCAACACAAGAGTATAATCATTTTCCAACTATATGTACAATTTGTATATGTTTTATCTTAAATATTTTTGGGTGTTCTCCTGGGGTGGTACAGCCTTTGTTATTCTTTACAGCAAACTATTACATTACTATTGTCACTTTTTTTTCCACTAGCCAGTCAGTCACAGTTACTTTTATTACTCACAGTGGATAATCACTTTGTTGCTGGCAACAAGTATAAGCACATAACTATAAAGAGCATTGTTTGTGCTCCTGGGGGAAGGCATGTCAACTCCTATGGCTAGACTGCTGCAGTGCATTACCTTGGGCAGTTGTTTTGTTTCATTCTACTACCCAGTATTAGTTATTATGCCTATAAAAAGAATGAATAACATACTCACATGTTCAGTGATACAGACTTTTTTGTTGTGGTGAAAGGCACAATATGAGATGTACATTCTACGAATTATAAATGACTGTTAGCACAGATTGTTGAAATATAATAGTTATACTGTGCTTTGGTTACATCTAAACAACTAAGCACCCATCTCCCTAAAAATGAGCTAGATTAATCAACCTGTTTTTTTTTTCTCATTGGGACCCCTGTTGTGGGGGCTTTCCTGCCAACTTGCACCTTTACTTTACATTTCCACTTCCAAGGTCAAACTTAATTGCAGAAGGGGAGAAGACCAATATTATTTCCATTGAAAAGACTCATTTGCTGAGGATTCACTAAAACACAATGTGTATTTTCATGTCTTGCCATGCATCAGTGTAAAACTCTCAAAGACAAATTCTCCCACTGATATCCTTGCTTTTGCTTGCATGCTTACAGAGATAAAAAAATCCTTTATTTGACCATAATACTAGTAATTCCTGGTAGAAATCATTATGCTTGGCATTTGTCATAGAGGGTTATGGCTTTTAGTTGTAGTTCATATAATAATTCTCTCAGCTCTCATTTGTCTACTGTGTGACCTTGAGTAAAAGTCACTTACCCAGACACTGCTGACCGGTCACCGCTGAAAATGAACTGTGTCCAGTGGGCCTACCTGGTTAATAAATGGATATTATTATACTTTATTTTTATTAACTACATTTTTAAGATTTGATCTTGGTTGACATTTTATTCCTGTATATTGCTTTATGTCACAGATTTACTCCAGTATTGCAATGTTACTAGCAATGCATAATAATATTTTTTTCATTATTCAGTGCTATCGCTTTAAACATTTGGACTCTGCTGGCATTTAAGTGCTGTATCTTTCTTTATATCACAGCTTCACTTCAAATGTCCCCTCCACCAGTATCACTATGTTGTTAGTGTATGTCACATAAATACACTTAAAATATCTTTAGTTATTTTTCTAGGGGATATAGACTTGTTATTTTCAGGAAAATTATGTACATTACTATGGTCACTATCTTTCCACTAGGCAGTTAGGCACAGTTAAAGTGCATCTCAAAATGGATGGTCATGATGCCTTTAATTTACTTCTGGCAACCACTGAAATGCATAATTTAAAGAATATTAGCTTTCATTGCTGTTGGGGAGTGGTTTTGCCACCCACTGTTGTCAGCATACTATAGTGCATTACTGTGGGTGAGATGTGCACACAACTAAATGCAAATTTTATTCCAGTAGGTTTAAATATCAGCAATGCGCATAATCTCATGAATAGTGGCTATGACAGTAAAAATTGAAATCATGTTCAAGTTTGATTGAATTAGTGCATCTATGTTGCAAAATATACAACATAAGCTATACTTTCCATGCGTTGGGACTGATTGTTGCTGCAGACTATAAAACATATATAATTATTACACTTTGTTTTACAATGCATTAGTGAGTATGGCAGCAAGAGTGTCAGAGTGCAGTCATGTGTACACAAAATGGCAGTAAAAATGCAAGAGAATGGAGATTAGTAATATGCTGACATCTTGAGCTATTCTGCTTGGTTTAACTATAAATATCATCCATATTTGCACATGTAAAGCTAGTATCTCAAGAATGGCAACAGTAGCAACAGAAAGCAAGGTGGTATGCATGTGCAATAGAACAGGGTATATGAAATGCACAGTCCCTGATGTACTGAAGAATGTGAAAACTCATGGATAACACCATATTTTTAGACATTTGTAATAATTACGTGGAAGACTTAACAGCTAGAGAATGAACATGTACACAAGCTGAATAGCATGCTAGTTGAGATAACAGAAAAGGAGGTGGTGTAACATGCAAACATCTTGAGCTGTACTGCTTTGCTTTTTCACTAGACTTAAGAATATTATCAATACTTGCATAGCAATAGCAAAATATGATCCAAGGAGGCATGAGGAAGCTGTCATGATTTGTATACTCAGACAGTGAAACCTTGCCTGTGTGATTTAAAGGGGCATGAGTAATTAAAATGTATTTGCAGATAGTCATGAGCATTCTGAAATATTTCCATATTTTCATTAATAATACAACCATGGAGCATGATAGCAGCATGCTGGGGGGGGGGGGGCTACAAAAGCAGTTGCTGTTAGACAACAAATGACTGTAACAGAAATTGTGTAATACAAGCATATCCAAAGATATAACTCAGTTTTAAGTACAATTTTTTAATAGTAACAGCATTTTACTATCCATATTAAAATCTCTTGAATGGTAGGGCTTACATTTGGGAACAGGTAGGCATATGCAGACCGATATGATTTGGTAAGCATAGACAGCAAAACAATCAAGGTTTCAGCTTTTAAGGAATGTTTGCAAAACCTCTGAAAGTCCAGGATGGAGTATGACATTATCATTTTGGATGCCTATAGAAGCAATGGGTATTACTAAAAAAGACAGCAAAATATGACAGGTAGCATGAAGGGGTCCACTGATACTAGTGTTTATTTCATGTATAAATTCTTAATGTTAACAAATATTCCTCTAGTAAGGCTCATATTAAGGAGTGTTTTGTTGTGCAAGGGGGTAATATATGTTTGGGAACAAGAACACTGTGAGTGTTAGAAACAAATGATACTTGGGTAAAATAAATATAGTCAGATATATAACTATTTGACATACACTTGAGTAATGGAAACACAGCAAAAATACAACAATTTATTTGAGGTGCATTGTATTAATATTGGCACTAATATCCCATTAAAGGCAGGTTGTGTATTAGGAAGCAAGGTGGCGTTTGCATGCTACAGGATATGGTGATTGCTCTCCATAGAAACAACATTGTGTGATGAACATGGCTCAAGTTAATGAAGAATGTTTGCAAGAGGTTATTCAAATATGAAATATTTTGTGTAGTTATATTAGTAAAACAAAAATAAAATGCATACTGTCCAAACTAGGAGAGGGGAGCTATAGAAACAGTGCATGTTAAAAGAAAATACAATAGGACTTGGTAAAACAGAGAACAACATATATAATTATTTGGAGTACACTGAGTTAGTATTAATGATATTCTAATACTAAGCCTAATATTGTAAGAATGGTAGACTGTGCATAATAAAAATATATGCCATCCAAAAGCTGATATGATTTGTTTGGCATAGACAGTAAAACAGTCAGCATGGGATGTACAGGGCTCCAGTTATAAAGGAGTGTTGCAAAAACATATGACGAATATGACATTTTCCATATCTACTTTAATTATGCAGAACTGAAGTATGATACTACCATAATTATGGATTTTGCACATGCACACCATGTGGACTTTTTAGAAATTGACAATAAAATGTGGTAGGTAACATGAATGCAACCAAAGATGTAAATGTGTGTTTTGTAAAGTAGATATGAACATTGGCTATATTTGTATATCATCGTTATTTTTATAAATTATGTGTAGCCAACAAGGAAACAAATGTTGCAAACTTATACAAAACATTTTGGCACACAGGTTTGCTTCTCATAGTTGCCATCTAACATGCAAAATTTTGCAGATTAATATTGCTGTTTTTAAATATTGTGAATATATCATATGCGTAATTTGCATTTATTGTCTTATATAAGAAAACAGCAGTGTGTTACCCAGTTGTACCATACACCACTGGAAAGCTCTTGAACAGACAAATAATTCACTCACTGATATATTAAGTCTGCTTTGTATAATTACAGAACTATAACTGTTTAACCATAATACTATTAATTTTGACATGCAAAGTACAAATTTTCTTCATAAAATTGCACTAAAAATTTAATGCCACCAGATACACTCTTGATACTAACAGTTATCTATCAAACAGCTTTCCAACTTTATGTTTTATAACCCACACCATTAATGAGATATTTCAAATGATGTGAGTTGTACTCTTAATACCTGATTTGGAATAAAATGTCTCAAGACTTTAGAAAGTAAGGGGGTTAATTAGCCTTCTGATGTTTATTTAGGACTGAATGAATTAAATTATTGCATTGAAAAGGCAGTCCTTATCTGTAGCTAATATAACATCAGAGGTCAAAACAAAATACTATGGCAGAATACCCATGCAAATAAAGTAATAAGAGAAATAAACTACTTAATGTGTGCAAGAGGTCTCATTCTATGTACTTTAAGAGCACACTTAAGCAAATTAGAAAAGAAATTAAGGGCATCATTAGGAAGTTCAAAGCTGAATATGAACTTAAAATAGACACTAAAACCAAAAACTACTGCAACTTGTTCTTTACCCATATCATCAGGAAGTTAGGAGCTAACAACCAGCAATGACCAAGGATTGTCTGCATTAACACTGCCCACTCTAAATCAAATGCAGCACAAATTTTACTCCATCTATATTTATAAATATTCCACAGATTTCACAGTCTAAGACCCTCCCCCATAATTGCAAACTAATAAGTTCACTCAGCCTTCTCAAAAGCAAAGTATACCTCATCCATGGGTCCAGATAACATATCAAGTTGCCTGTTTATCAGCTCTAAATTTAGACAATCTGAAGCCCTACTTAACCTCTTTAATTTAAGCCTTTGCACTGGTTATATTCTGAAACCCTGGAAAATAAGTCATTGTCATGCAACAGTAGTGACAGCATACTTATTTCTTTCATTAGCCTCATAAGGAAAGTTATAGGATGCACTTTTTATATTAAAAAATTAATTGATCCTGGTCCCACATCAATTTGGCATTATCAAAGCAGGTCATGCCACCTCAACCTTGTTTTTATTGAAAATTCACTGAGACAATAGATAACAGTTATGCAGATGCAGTACATGGATCAGGATCTGGCTGGGGCCTTTGAGACTATTCCTCAGACAGGCATTATTAAGATTCTTGTAGATCTAAATATAAACCTGTAAGTTGTACAGTGGATAGCTAACTGGTTGTCAGACAGAATCCATATAGTTACAGTCGCAGATCACACTTCAGAAAGGCAAAACTTACTAATAAAGTACCCCAGTATTCAGCTCTTTCTCAAACCTTCAGGCCAACACTCCTGGCCTATATTTATCTATGTTTGCAGACAACTGCAAGTTGGATGCTGTTATTAATTCCTTCACTGACTCACAATCATTCCAACAAGGGTTAGACTGGGTTAACAATTGGCACAATTAAACAAGAAAAATGTTATTTTGGTAAACAAGCATTTGCAAATCTTATCACATAGGTGGCACCCACTCCATTCAGATATTATTATATGGGAATCTATGGTCTGTTGCTGTTTATAACTCCTTATTTTTTTCACTGCCATGTCTTTATAATAGTTTAAGAATCCTTTTATAGATTCATAGATTCATAGTTTGTTACTCAGCTAATGACCCAGGGGGCCCTTATAGCCTAGCCAAGTTTTCCTGAAAGAATAATGATGCCCTGTATCCAAACAGGACATTTGGAGCCAGGCATTTATAAGCTACCTCATCTCCATAAGGGACATGGGTGCCAGGCATAGTGGAAATTTCCTGTTCCCCACCCACTGGTCTAGGTTGTGTTTAAACTGGATAATAGATTAAATCACCTTCACATGGATGGGAAGCCTGTTCCACAGGAGCGGCAGTCTCTGAGATACATATCTGTCTCTCCAACATGTTCTGTTTAAGTCACAGAAAAAACTTCAAGTCCCTAGACCTTATATTTCTAGTACTCTTTCACTTGCAAACATGTAGGAGATTCGTAAGTGTGGGGTTTGCAGATGCCTTGTAAGCCAGGCTTAGACCACCTGTCAGCAATCTATAGGAAACTGAGTAGAGGGGAAGGGCTTTAAAATGCTCTGTATAGGGCAGGTTTGTTACGTCTTGTATTCTTTTTATAAGGAACCTCTGAGGTCACTCTAGTTGCTGCATATGCCTGGTCAGGTACACACCAAAGGGAGCCTCGTACCCTATGATTGGTCTGATAAGGGTGAAGTACAGTGGGATAATGACCTCTTTGGACCTAGATGCAATGCCCTTATTTAAAAGTTGTAAAACATAAAAGGATTTCCTCACTACTGTGGCTACGAAGTGATCTAAGTTAAAGCTGCTGTCTACATGTGTACTCAGATCCCTGACCACTAGGTCAACTCTAACTCGAAGGGGCACATTATCAAGATGGTAATTATCCATTAATTTTATCTGACTCAACTAATATTAAAAGGCATCTCCTTTATATCCAAATAAGTTTTATTTTATCTTTATCATTTATTATCTTTCCCTTTATTGAATAAAATACTCATTTTGGAATGTGATTGTCAGAATGTGTTTTGTTATTCAGCTTCAGAGAACTCAGATAGACCTAAATCTTCATCAACAGATCACTAAGATGCATTGTTGTGATAGAATCCTATTCCGTCATATCTCCCACCTCTTAAACAAACTCCCAGTGCATGTTGAGCAGTAACACCTTTGCCTTCTTCAAAGCAAATCTAAATAACTGGATGGCTGCTTCAGAGTTTCCCTAGTCTATCTGTGTTTCTCTCTTGGGAACCTTTCAATATGGTTTATTGGCTATGCTTGTGGTGATCTTTAGACTGATTATGATGGACTTACCTATGACCCCAAGTCCTCGACTCATGCAATCATGAGAATCAGCTGCTCACTCTAAATATAACAAAAAAGGCATTCCACAAGATCAACACTTGCTATTTTAGAGACAGTCTCCTTTCCTCAATATTGTGGCATTGGTATGTGTAAGCTTGAGGAGTGTGACTGGCCTGCTCCACATTTGGGTAGGTGGAGTGAGGGGCAGCTTGCTCCAGTGTAAAACAAAACAAACAAACAACAAAAAACAAAACAAAAAAGCAATTGTTTTAATCTGTCCCATTATGTTGCATGTTATCTGCAGTTTTCTACCTTTTGGAGTGAGGAGATGCAATATAATAAATTGATGGTTGACATTTGATAGAAGAAGCTATTATCCAGCTACATAAGGGCCTGTAATCTTAATGGATATAGAATGCATATGCAGAAGTTAACCATTTGTCAGGACTAACATACGTCCTTAACTCACCAGCTGGACCTTCGTGGGCACCTTAAGGAGTTGATCAAACAGGCTGATAGAAGTTACAAAATCCAGTATCTGGCATGGCTGACTTTCTGGTATTGTTTCAGGTGTTCTGAGGGTGGTCCACTTGCAATGAGACTTTGGGCAGGATTCACGAAGCCTCCGTGTAAGAGTTATAACTCATACACGGAGGCTGCAGTTAAATGGAGTGATGTCAGCATGCTTTGCATATTCATGAGAGCATGCTGAATCACACTTAAGGCTAACATGGTCCGTGTAAGACAGTAGGGGGTGTGTCCGTAGGCCGAGCCCTGTAAGCGGACATGCCCCCAGAAGAGGAAAAGTTCCCAAAGTAAACACCCATGACAGAGTCCACGGAAATGTGAATAAACAAAACACAACACATGCCCCCACAGACTATGAACAGAAAACATATAAATAAACATGTTATATATTTTTTTTAAATTGTAAAAATGTTTAACCGTGAGTGCGCTCGTTTGCGTGGGCGTGCCCGTAGCGCAGCTACAGTTAGCAGTTAGTGGGAAAGCATATAAGAACTAAATATGCAAAGCAAGCCAGGAAGCAATAGCATAGCGGTAGAGATGTTGGCTGAAGAGCAGGCATTCATGGTTCGAGCCCCCACAATACCAATTTTTATTTTTAGCAAAATAAGCACGAAACAAGTCCCTGACAAATATGTACACATAAAACCACAGTTTATGTAAAATGTAATGAAATAGCCCATTTATATTGAAGAAATGTGAGGTAACAAAAGAATAAAAAATGCCAGATGTGCCCATAGGTGAGCTACAGTTTAACAGGGTGAGTGTATCTGCCCGTAGATGAGCAGTGGTTTAACTGGTGCAAAATGAGTGCCCGTAGCTGAGCAGTGGTTTAACACGCTAAATCTATGTGCCCCTAACTGAGCTGAGCGTAATATGCATGCCGATAGCCAAATGAGGCCTAAACCAGCGTACCCCGTTTGCGCGGAGCTGCGCAGCGCGCAAACAAGCTAACTGACGGGCAACGTTGAGCAAGCAGTATCAAAACTGCCTTTACACAGACACACCCCTCAGCATGTCTAGACAGTCATGAAAAATAAAAAGCAGTAGCCAGGTTCGAACCCAGGATACTATACACCATATTCAAGGTACCAAACCACTAAGCCATGACAGCAGTACCTATCAATGCAATAATAGCTAATATATAGGAATGAATACAAACTGGAGCATGACAATGCAGGTTTACTGAAGTTGATACAATTCCAAAATGGCCAATCATAGATATGTGTGGGAAAAACGGACTATATAAGCCCCATAGGTGGGAATACACAGCATAAACAATTGTAGAACTGAACTGCAGGCAGAATGACAGGAGTAGGAGAGGGTAGTTGCTTTCGAGCACAGAGGTGGGGCATTGAGGAGTCCAGGTACATGGTCTGGCTCCTAGTCCACAATCATGAGGCCCAACTCATGCAGGGCCAGGTCCTCTGGGGAGCATACAGGGCTGAGGCGTGGGACCGGTTGGCTCAGTTGGCTCATGATCTCACCAGTGCCACAGGGATTCCAAGGACTGGTGAGCAGGTCCGTCTCCACCATGCGGACCTGAAGAGATGCAAGCAGGACCAACTGAACCTATGGATCCAGGAGGCCCGGCAAACACCCAACGCCCCACTACTGAGTAAGTTACATTTAATTATGTATGTAAGAAATTAAACTAGCTGATATTATGGAGATGTGTATTCCAATATTACTTCATTTATATTGCAGCTGCAGGTGTCTGTTCTGTGAACCGCAGAGCCTATGGTGATAGGCTGGTGCGGTTGCACCACCAGGCAGGTCAGTAATCCACTACCAGTAACTGTAAAGAAATATAAAAGTATGACAGTCAGCAAAAGAGTGCAGTGTAGTCACTAAGGAATAAAATGTGCAAGTAACAGTGTGAAAGTGTCTGCAAGTATTGCTTGATTACAAAAGTGTGTTTCAGCCTGTAAGTTAAACCGAAAAATGAAACTGTCTGACATAAATTCTGAAATAAAAATGCCCTACCTGTAAGAAAATAGTACACAACCTGCAGCAGGCTGAAAAGTATAGCTGCAGAAGATGATGAAATCACATGTGTGAAATATATCCCTGTTGACATACTGAAACATGACAAAAGTGAGACAGCTGGAAAGGATTGTAATAACTACAGGTAAAACATGTCAATAAAGCCTAGAAGTAAGTACCATCCTGAATAGTAAAATGAAAGCAAGTGAGAGAGTGTGAGAAAGTGTCATGAATCCAGCAATACATTAGTAATAACCCCTGAATAAAGTATACTGCAGTCAAGACAGAATGAAATGCATGTGAGAATCAAAACCAAACAGCGAAATCTGTTCAAAGTGTTGCTGCATCTGGAATGTGTATCCCAAAATCTGGATATGTTGCTCTCAGTCTGCAATATGCAGATAGGATGATTGTCTGATATACCAAACATCCACACTTGTCTACAGCTATATAAAGCAAATGTAGCAGGATGATGTAGCTGAACAAAGCTAGATATGAATGTGTATGAAGAACAATAAAATGTATATTGATATTGCAGTAACAGTCCTATCACCAAGTTGAAATAGTTATCATATAGGAAACTGTAGTTAGAACAGTAGTGTGTATATAACTGTAGCTATTAGAAATGTACAGCATATGTATTGGTATTTGAAGATGTTAATATTATTTTCTTCACCCCACCCTATAACCACATATAACCCATTCCACGTGAAAATGGTATGTCCTGTTGGGTCATATATATTTGCATGTCCGTTGATGCATCTGCCCTGTTCATACATCCAAACCTGATGGCCTGTTGCCATAAATTAACCCTGCATGTTGTTGGACTGTGTATTTCTGTTCAAATTATGCATGTGTTATGCACGCTGTTCAATGGTGTGAATATCTGGGTGTTTGGTTAATGGGAATACTAATGCATGCTGTTACAACTAATTGTGAATGGTATTATATGTCACTAACCCAAACTGTCATGACATAATGCAAAACATAGGACGACAGGGAAGGCGGGTTCCAGCAGACCCACCTCTCCCACCTCAGCTGGCGAGTGCACCTGGCACTAGTGCCGAGTCTGGACCCTCCTCTGGTGGCCCTGTGCCACCTGCGGGTGGAAGCGCTGCAGGGGATGGGGCTTGCCCCCCCTCTGCAAGTGTGGCTGGAGGAGAACCACCACTCACCCTCTGTAGCGTCCAGACTATTGTGCGTAGGGAGATTCGGGACTCTGTTCTCGAGCCCCTTTGCCAGCTGAGGTACGGGTGGCACAACTAATGGGCATGCCTGTTGCCCAGCCTACACAGCCCCCAGCACAGCCCTGTCCTGGGCAGTGAAGGAACAGTGGCAACTGCCTATGGGTGGGGATATCAGTTCCACTGTTGCCATCTGTGGGCTCATGGGCTCTGGATATCCAAACCACCGTCCCCGTCAATTGTGTAACCCCCCCCACACGTGTCATACACCGCCCCTGTATGCGTCTTGTTTGTCTTGTCTGTTTACCTACCCAACCTACCTCCCCAGCTGTACCAACTTCCTTCACCTGACATACCACTCTCACCTGAAAAAAAAAAAAAAAGGGCACTCTGTACCCACAAAAAAATTACGCCCCATACATAGCTGCCCATTCCGCACACATGTCTGCTGGACATGGAATCTATCAATTACAATTGGCTGTACAACAAGTATTATTGTTGTCCTGACACCTCTCTCAGGGGTGGAAGGTTTCTAATGTCACATCAAATTACATACATATGCACAGCTGTTGCTGATGAAGAAATGGGCAGCTATGGGCCTTACCTACATCCCTCCTGCAAATCCCAAGCTTGTTTACCTACTGTCTTACCCTCTTTGTGACCCCTTTTTCACCACTTTCCTGTCTCCCCATTTTCTTTTCTTTCAAAGAAAATAGCGCGGGTGTGCGCCAGAGTAAGCACCGTTACGCGGTTGTAAGCGGGTGTGTGCTTGTGTGCGTGGAGCTAACCACCAGTGCGCATGCGTGAGCTCCACGCAAACCAGCGCTAACCTGGTTACAACTGCTTAAAAGTGCCTTAGTCACTTTGATTGACAGGTCCTGTACTCTGTTCAGAAGCAAAATAAAATCCCATTGTCAGTCCCGAACCCAGGCCCTTGGAAACACTAGTCTCTATGACCTACCACTAAGCCATGACTCTTATACAAGAACATTGTGCTAAAATAAATATAACATGTACTAGTAGGGATGAATGTAAAGGGAATATAGGATGTGTAGTACACAAAGCATGTCATTTAGAATTACTGTCAAAACTACTGGATTTCCATAATAGTAGTGTGTGAACAGAAACAGCCATGCTAGTTGGTAGCTTGTAGATAATAATGTCAGTTAAAGTACATATATAAATGTATGTATATGTACATATATATATATATATATATATATATATATATATATATATATATATATATATATATATATATATAGTTGTAGGAGTCATTGTGCATACACACTTGCTACAGGGAACATGAGAGAGGAATGGAGAAATGTGAATATACAACACAGCCTGAATCATGAGAGAGATACTAACCTTTACACTCACAGAATACTGTCCACAGCATACCAGCATGGTCCCTGCCCTTACAATCTGAAAGGGCAATGCCTATCCCACATACCCTTTATAGCACTGACCTGAAATCACAGTGAGAACTGCAATCAGTACACAACTGGCTGTATGCAATTAGCAAATGCAGGCTTACAATTGGTGCAGAGGCCATCACATGGACCTATGCAGATACCTACAAAAGCATCCAGTACTAACACTCCACACATGCAATACATTCATTGCACTGTCTGGAAGCAGACAGAGGGAGAGAGAAAAGTGAGAGAGAGAGAGAGAGAGAGAGAGAGAGAGAGAGAACAAAAAAAAAATTATACACTGTGACTCTGTCACCCGAAGCTGTCAGCAGTGACAGTAGCAGCAGCAAGCAGAAGCAGTGGTAACGCAACAAGCTGCGACAAACACAGGTAATGCAAAGTAGCCGGTTAATAGTGTGCATACTGTGAACCCTCCAAATGTGTCATAGGTCTGTATCTATAGGTATGTCCATGTGATATGTTGTGTGTATGTAGTTCCACCAAAAGGGGATGACCATACATTACATGTCAATCAGTCTTAGGCCATGATCCTGGCAGCAGTTGTCTGTGCGTTGCCCCAGCAATGGCTGTAGTAACTGCTTTGAAAGGTCAGCCAGGTTCAAAAGGCAGGATCAGCCCATCACAAAGGCACACTGGCTGGGAACAAGTGTCTGCAGGTACCCAATATCACTGCATATGCATCCCATACTGCATAATTCCATAGCTTAGCAGACCAGGCCGGTTATGCATATGATGTGGTAGTTCCCAGGGTCAGTCGAGGTGCCTCCTTAGTGGTGTGGGACCACTGTCGCTGTATGCCACTGTCCAGATACATATCCTGTAGTACGGCCAAGATAAATTATCAGTGTTATATGCGGTTGTATGTCCTCTCGGAGCGCAGGTAGCACACATCCAGGGATACCATGAGGTCACAGTGATGCTGTGTGTTCTTCTCTGCTGAGGGCGGCCCTCACCTGGACATGTGAGATGATAAGGAGGTTACATCCAGCTGTGATAAATATTTCAACTGGTGGGGGAGAAGGAGGGGGGATACGTGCACCGAACATGTCTGAAAGATTGTTGCCAATATCTGTGTGTTTGGTGAATGTTAAGTAGGTGTGTATTAACACAGAGCATATCTGAGGCATGTGGTCCATATGTGTAAAATAACTGAAGAAGGCCTTGTGGTCATCCATAGTGTTTGTGGCCATTTCCATCCCAGAGTAGGCCTTGGCCATTGTTATGACGGACCGTAGCGTAGTACCAGTGCTGACCACTGATGCTTTCCCTTAATGTGAATGTGCTCTGTCCTGCAGTAGCCTCCTGCTATTGTTATACAATCTGCCTCTGTCTGGGGTCCACCGGACAGGATGCCTAACCTTTGTGCATAGGGTCTGGGTTAGAAATGTGTGTGCAAGTTCCATGCAATCTGTGGCATGTCCATGGTAAGCATTTGCAAAGGGGTCAGCAGTGTGGCTTGTGGCTTCCACTGGCCCAGTATGCTGCATGGATACCATCTCAGTCCCAGCAAGTGAATAACTGTATAATCACATACATATCAAAGTAGTCTACTGTGCTGGTGGTGGTGGTGGGATATGTATATCCAGGCCGAGTAACTTCTGTCCACATCACAGTAGTGGATGGTGTCCCACATACAGTACCTTGGGATGAACCCCCAGAGTGAGGTTGTGCATTGCACCTGTCAGTGTGTGCTGACCGATGGGGCATGCTACTATGTTGTGTGGAATGTGGCAGGTATTGTTGCACAGGTGTTGGCTGAGCACTGATATCTGGCCATGTACCTGTGTATCCACCACGACACACACACATGCAACATATGGGAGTAGTAGTATATCACTACACATGAGTATCATGTATAGTATGTGTGCCATATATTGCTGAAATGGTCTGCTGATATCCTGTTTGTGTTTTCTTCCAGGGAGATGGTGCATCAGAGTAACCCTGCCTACTCTGTGGCAGAAGATGAGGAGATCCACCAGAGCCTGGTGTGGGAGTATGACATCCTGTTTTCCCGCACCAGTCAGAATCAGCAGGAGAGGGCTGCACTGTGGCAAGACCTTGTCCATAGGGTCAATGATATTGGCACGCATAACAGGACATATGAGCAGGTACGACATCACTGCAGTGATTTAATCCGAAGTGTCCGTCAGCGTGCATCAGATATCCACAGGCAACAGGTTGCCACAGGAGGTGGGGTGGCCACACATCCCCCCCTCACCAAACTGGAGGGGCTACTCCTAAGTGTTGTGGCTCCAGCCCTGGAACACCAACAGCAGTACACCTGCATTATGATGGAGGCTGGTTCCACACAGCAGCACGACATGGAGCGTGCAGGTAATATGCCATATGTACACTTGACTGTTCTGTACACTGTATCATATGCAATATCAATGGCACAGTTGTGCCCACGGACATTAATCTCATCATTTCTGCAGGTCCCTCCGGGGTTACAGCAAGGCAGGCCATCCATGCTGGTGAGTGTGTTTAACATAACCTATAATAGTCCTGATAATGCTAGTAACAGTAGTGTAACTCAGTAGTGCTCTGTGTGTATACTGCGGGGTGTGCATGTGTGCATGTGTGCAGGTGTGCCTGTGCCCATGTGTGCATGTGTGCATGTGTGCAGGTGTGCCTGTGTCCACATGTGCATGTGTGCATGTGTGCCTGTGTCCACGTGTGCATGTGTGCATGTGTGCCTGTGTCCACGTGTCCATGTGTGCATGTGTGCATGTGTACATGTGACCACGTGTGCATGTGTGCATGTGCCCATGTATGCATGTGACCACGTGTGCATGTGTGCATGTTGCATGTGTCCATGTGTCCATGTGTCCATGTGTGCATGTCTGCATGTGTGCATGTGTGCATGTGTGCCTGTGTGCATGTGTGCATGTGTGCCTGTGTGCATGTGTCCACGTGTGCATGTCTGCATGTGTGCCTGTGTCCATGTGTGTATGTGTGCCTGTGTGCATGTGTGCATGTGTGCATGTGTCCATGTGTGCATGTGTGCATGTGTGTAGAAGTGCATCACTGGTAACAATGTCTGGAGACTGTAAACTGTGTTTCCTGTCTTCCTCCCACAGGGTTTGGGGCTGCTCTGGTGACCTGCAGCAGGGAACCTGAATCCTGTGCCACGGGTACTGGTAATGATGATATTTGTGTAATGATACAGGAAGGTGTGTCAGGGTCCGCCATTGGTCAGCCAATTGACAGTACACAGCTGTCAACCCCATCATTGCGAACAGTCATCCTGCCAGTACATCCTTTGTCACCATTGTCCCTAGGTGATGGACAGGATACAGTGGGCATAGACCAGGGTAATGTGGTTCCTGTGGCACATGCGTCCCCACACAGCAGCCATGGGCAGGGTCCTCCGATGGTACCACACAGACAGTTGCCCATGGGTTCTCGTGGGAGCATCCGTGGGCGTACTGCCTCTGGCCGACGTGCCCAAAGAGGTCTGTCAACCTCAGCTATGTTTCGGACTGTCATGCAGGCACAGTCACGTATGGAAAGGTACATCAGACAGGGTCTGAGGGAGCTGAGAGCATGTCGCACAGCCATGACAGACAGTATGCGTGACATTGGGGATGCTATCCGTAACTTCACCAATGTCATAGACAGACATTGTGGGGACATATTACAGCAGTTCCACAACCAGATGTTCATGACCCAGGGCAATGGTGGGCGTTTGCGGTGTCGACGTGGCTGTATGCTGGCAGCAGCAGCAGCTGGCAGTCGGCGCGGATGACAACAGGCTCGAGCATTCCCCCATAGTGCCAGCAGCAGCCCCAGCAATGCTGGGTCTGTGCTGTCATCGGAACGCCCCAGGAGACCATGTGCACGTGGCTCTGGACAGTCCCAACAGGGACTTGTGTCCAGTCAACACACTCCCACTTCTGATGACAGTACCCAGTCTGGCTTAGTACTGGATATGGTCCATAGCACCCCTGCCAGGCACAGTTACCGTGTCTGTGCATCCAGACACTGATCTGTATGACCTGCCAGGTGCAGTCTGTTGCTGTCCACAAACCCCTGTATATGGCAGCCATGAGGTGGAACTGTGTGCGTGCATACACACATGCAAAATGTTAACACCTAGGGCGACCACATACACGCACACACTGCACCAACACTGCCCCACCCTGTACTGCTGCCCCTCACCAACACACATACACACACATGTCAATTGGTGGTATCAGTGGCTGACTCAGGCATACCTAATCCACACCCTGTGCATATGATGACACTGTGCCACCTCCTGCAATCTTCAACATCATTGCGGGAACAGGTAAACACGTTGCTGATGCACAGGGTGACTACATAGATATGTATTAGTAGTATCATGTTGGTAACAGTACAGTGTGCTGCTATGACTGTGTTTTTATCCCAGCATGCCTGCTGCAGTAACTGTATGAATGTCCTGAATTATCTGCACCCATAGTACATACCAAAGTATAACAGCTGCACATAATTGCATGCCGGTGGTAAGGTTGTCAACAGATAGCCGCATACATGGGTAGCACAGGGGGAAAGCTAATGCAAGTAGTGATATGCAATGGTGGACATGTACAGTAATGGTGTCAAGTTGCCCACAACGGCTATGCCATGTGGATGTTCATGCATGTAGATATGTGTGCAGTACCAATGTAATCCAAATTACAAATAACTATGACATAATATCAGTTCTACCATGGGCATCTGCGCTGTGCATTCCTGGGTACATGTTGATAGTGCCTACATATTTGCATTGTTACTTACTGTTATTGTTACCCCTTCTTTGTTGTACAATGCACTACTTCCAGCCCTGTTTACTGTAGCTTTGTTTGCATGCATGTTCACTTGGGGTTCCCTGGAACACTGCTTACACCTGCAATGCAGAGTTACAGTGCTTCTGTAGACTTCTAGTGACATCTGCATAGCGTACGATACGTATGTCAACTTTCCACATGACAGAATGTCACTGTCTGTCCTGTACGCATGTACGTTGCCTGTGACACATTGCACATGTCTTACCTGGCATTTACCCACGTGTGCAGTCATATATGTCAGTGCTATGAAACAGTAGCGGTACACCCACATATACACACCTTCAGTGTGTTGTTCCCCATTGGCCCTATGTGTTGGTACTCACCATGGCAATCCCACTACTAGGGTAGCATGTGCAAAGGTAACCTGTGAATCACCTCTATGGTCCAGTTGTGGTTTATGTGAGTCATGTGTCAATGTCACAGCTGCCACATGCATGCAGTCAGCCATCACCCTTGGCCAGGAACGTACAACACATGTGTGGGATGCCAGCACACAGCCAATCTGGGGACTGGGCTCTCTGAACCCAGTAATGCCATACCCTGTCAGGTGGCATGTCATATATACTACATCCTGGACAAACGTCAACCACAATCCCTGCTGCTACTATTGATAATACCCCTGAAGATGTTCCTGATAGTTTTGACCAATTCTTTACTGAGACATTTCAGGCCCTAGCTAGCCATCTACCTCCTAGCTCTCCTGGTCCTGAAAGTAGCACCCCTAGAAACCTACTTGCGTTCAGCTGCCAACCAGTCGCCACTTCACTTCTCCGTACCTTGATTGAAACAGTGAAACCCACTACACTTTCTGCTGATCAACTCCCTGCTGAGTACCTATCAAAATCAGATGATGCTATTGCTTACCCCGTCTCAAAGGTAATCAAACGAACCATGGTAGAATCTAAATTTCCCACCATCTGGAAAATGTCATATGTAATCCCACTTCACAAAGGAGGCAGCTCTACTGAATTCTCCAATTATAGGCCAATAGCTATACTCTCTCCACTTGCAAAGATTATGGAAACTTTAGTCATAGACAATTCATGCACCACCTAATCCAAAATTGCCTTATGGCAGACACTCAGCATGGCTTCCATCCTCATCACAGCACTACTTCAGGCCTCCTATCCTTTACTAACACCATAAACCATACTTGCAACACTAATTAAATATCCTCAGCCCTCTTTTTGGATCTTTCCAAGGCATACAATATGGTTGATCACCAACTTGTAATCCACACCCTGCAAACATTCTGTCTAGATACTGGAGCCTTCCAATGGTTTCAATCCTACCTGCATGGTCGACAGCAGGCTGGCCTCTGGCAGAACAAACTCTCTAACCTTCTACCTAACACCCTCAGAGTACCACAAGGCTCTATACTATGGCCCTTGCTGTTCTCCATCTTCATTAACAACCTTTATACTGTCATCCCAAAAGTCAGCTGTATCCAATATGCTGAAGACTCTACTCTGATCTGCTCAGCCACATCTCCAGTAGAGTTATGGTCAGCTACCCAGACCACCTTTAATACAATAGAAAACTGGCTTTCTGAACATCGTCTGATCCTAAATCCCAAATAAACTAAACTGCTGTTATTTCACCAACATGTAGGTCTACCGCTTTCACCGTTACCATAACATCAACTGATGGCACAATAATCTCCCCTGACCCATCTACTAAACTATTAGGTGTCATCATAGACAATAATCTCAAATGTGACCTACATGTTAACCAAATTATCAAAGCCATCAATAGAAAACTAGTGTCACTTTACAGAATTAAAGCCTTCCTAGCCCCTCCAGCTAAAGGTGCCATAGTTCGCTCACACCTTGTTTCAACCCTTCTGTATGCATCCCCTCTACTCTCAAATATGAACAAGACTGTCCTTAACAAACACTCAATTTGCTACAACCACATTGCCAGGTTTGCCACTGGGCTGCCTTTTAGGACACATCATTGCATCGATCTAAATCAGCTTGGTTGGCTTGCAATACCCAGCCTAATACAGTATAACCAACTGATTATGGCCTATAAAATCCTCTATAATCCAGACAATACTCCTGCACTTCAAATATTATCACCCCCTATAACAATCCTAGACCACTTCGATCCTCTAACAGACTACTAATTCAGACTAGCAAATTTAATAACACAGCCAGTGATTCTCTCTTTGCAAACTCTGTAAGTAGATCCTGGAACTCACTTCCAGCTGATATTACCCTACTGTCCACCTTAGGTCAATTTAACACTAGACTCAAACAACATTTGTCACTTAACTGGCTATGTCAATGTATCAAGCCTGGCTAACTCGAATGTGTAAAATCTGTGAACCACTTTACTGTATAATTTAATTTAATCCTGACTTGTGCTCAGGACTAACATTAACCTGTGGAACATGTTTAACTTGCTTACTTATGTAATCTCTGTAAATAATCTGTTTGTAATATGTAATGCTGGTATTATGTAATGCTGTATCTGCTACCCTCGTAGCTTGTCTCCCCGGGCCTCCCCTGGAAATGGACATGCATCCAGTCGGACTATCCCGGTCAACAAATGTAGGATAAATAAATAAATAAATAAAATATATTACAGTGACTACAATACAATTCAGACATTGACACGCACTGACAGCATGCTGAACACACTGGGGCATACGTGGGGACTCAGAATAGCAGCCTGCCTGAGCATCACACACCTCCGCAGCTGGCACACAGGCATATGTTCCATTGGAACAGAGCACATGCCACACATGGCACACACATCCCCTGTGCCACACACTCACAGCCTGTAGGGCTACACAACACACCTGCTACAGACGTGTCAGGTACCTGTCTTGTGTGCTGCACTGGGGTCCCGCTCAACAGGCTGTATCTGGTGAAGGTCACAGTGATATGCCTCAGGGTACTATGGTCCACCACAGAACACATGCATACAGGTCAGTCAGAGGCATGGACACATATGACTCACTCATTGACCATGCCAGTATGGCTGCCTGAGACATACCTCCCTGGACTACATGATAGGGAACATAGAATGGATCTCTCAGCATGTGGCACAGGCCAGTATGAGCCTGATGTTGGTTGCCAACATACCCTCACCAGGTATGCTACCACTATATGTGGGAAGGGTGTTGTATGTCTACATTATGCTCAGTCTCCACTGTCATTCATAGGGTATCCACTGGCTGTCAATGTGTGCTTACATGCAAGTCAAGCCACAATGATGTGCAAGGGTCATCTTGCACGTGACACCCATGGCCCGATGTATAATGGCAAAGCTCCTTGGTACACACATACTGCCTTATGCTGCAGGACATGGTTTACATAGCCACCTCCATGGGTATCACACAGGTTAGGACACTAACAGTGCTGCTACACAACAACAGCAGTGTACACCGGAAGATGCATGCACCAGACACTGTCCTCAGCACGGTGAACTGCAATGTCTGTGCAGTACCAGATTCATGATTCATGGCTCATAGGTGTTACCCATCACTGACAGGTTATGCCCCATACCATGCCTGTCATCCCCTACACCAAA